>NC_072893.1:94650995-94954025 GCF_027943255.1 Anastrepha obliqua | reverse complement strand
TATAATGATGATGTGCTATCGTTTTGGCTCGAAGTGTATATGTTGTTGTAACATGCATTAAGATGACCGATCTTAATTAAATTTGTATAATGATTATTTGGTAGGAAATATAGCACTTGAAAATGAGTGTAATTTCTCAAATCGAGTCTGACATTCTTTCTAAAACGTCTCTTATTTTTTTACTCAATTGATTTGGGACAACTTTCGATCAGTTTCACATAAATAGGACGAAGCAAACTGTAGAATAATATTCACAACTGTAATGCATTGTTCCAAATTCGGTTAGGTGGTAAGTATTATCCACAAAATACCGCACTCAGGCTTGGAGTCCGTTGCGACGCCGCTTGGGAAACTTGTCTGTTTGTCCTCTAAGCCAATGGCGAGGAAACTTTAGAAGATCTTTGACTTCCACCATGCCAAGATTTTCGAACTCATTGAAACTTTCTATATATCTGAAATGAAAAATCTAGGTTCGGGTAGAGAAAGTCAGTGACATAGAAGGTACAAACTCCTTTCTTCCTCTTTCTGATATATACTGTCTCACCAGGAGACATGTGTTTACGCGCCCACCTTTTAAGCGTGTCTGCGCTTTAGACAGTGTTGCGTTTTGACAGAAATCAGTGTTTTATTTCTGCTTGGAAGGTATTCTATGCGTGTAGCATTGAGAGTCAGTCACAATTGTTGAGCGATTCTGCAGGTAGGTTCGTTACAAATAAAAAAAAGAAAGGAACTTCGCATGATTGCAAGGGAATACCTATGCCATTTTCAATTGCTAAATAATAGTTTGTTTATTTTTGATTTTTATTCTAGTAATAAAAAGATTTCAACCAGTTCAATATTATGCTTCATATAAAATATTCTCCATATACTTAATTCAGAGTTGACTATGCTACCATTAAGCCTTAAACGCCTTAAAAAATAGGGTACCTCAGCAGGCTTTGTCAAATAGATCTCTTTTGGTTGCAGTGCGCAGTAGCTTAATATATAAATTATACAAATAATAAATATAAATAAATAATGATGCTCATAGTGTGGTGCCTTACTTTTCTTTGAAATAATCTAAATGAGATGGCAATATTAGGCGAGTAATCGTAGATGTTAAGTTTACCTTAGTAAACTTTAAACTTATACACATAAAAACAAAAATATAACTGGAATATAAAGAGATGTTTAAGAAATATATTAGGTGTACGTATAAGTTTTCGGCGCTTGACAAAGGATGACACTACTTGAAAGTTACTGCAGCGGATCGAACAGGCCACAGTGGGCATCATGCATGAAAGTGTGAGTTAGCTGAAAGATTGCAATTCTTTTATTTGACCTTCCTTTTTTATTATTTGAACATAATTATTCCTTTTGAGTTTTCTCTTGATTGTCTGCATACACGGGGCCTTTATATTGAAGTAACTGATTTTTGAATTATTTTAGTTTTATAAATAAACTAGCGAAAACCCGCCTGTTCTGCTGGTCGTCTTTAAAAAAATCTAGATTAATTAATTAAATCAAGCCGAAAAATACTGTGTGTTTTTTTGTAATAATTCTCGCGCATGAATAGTAATGAAAGAAGTTTTAAATAGTAGTAGCAATTAAAAAAGTTTGATGTGATTTACTTTATTACTTTTTTTATTGTAATGCTCTTTGGTATACAATATTCTTCGTTTTTCCATGCGTTGTTGAATAAATGAACAACACCGATGGCTTACCAACTCTTGAGCATGAAACATAAAGTTGGCCATGAGAAAAACATGGGTATTCTAAAATCAATACCACAAGTTGATAAAGTTTGGCCTTGTGACTTATTAATAGTAATCGCGAATGCAAGGCGAACAGGAAATTGAAGACGTTTGAATTCAAACGGCATATCCGATGGTATCATGGGTATTCGCGGTATTAAAACGTCTTCACCAGAGTATTTTCCATTCAAAATTGTTGCTTCAATGACGTTATTCATCAATCTCTTAACTGTTAATCGAGTGCCATTACATAGTCGTGGTTGATTTATGTTTCTCAACATAATAATCGGTGCTCCTATTTTCAAGTTTAGTGTGGCGGTAATCCAGGTAAATCAAGGGAATTCAAAAATTCAGTGGGATAATTTACAATATCATCTTGATTTGTAACAGTGTCAACGCATCGTTATGTTTGTTCTGGACTTGGTATGTTAGCCAAAATAGCCGGATTCATTTCATTCACATCTTTATTTTTGCTAAGCCAATCATGATTTTTGAAATTTTGAGGCAAATTTGGGAAAATACCTTGAATTAACTGTTCTTTCGTTTGACTTATTTGACAAAAGTTTGGTTGTGAAGTTATTAAGCCAGTTAAATTATCGACAGGAACTTTGCCATTTCCAATATCCAATAATTGCTGTGAAAATTCATCAGCTGATGGATCATTTTGCATTAGAACACGTACATTTGTAGTTAGTTTGAGTGTTTGAGCATGTCTCCACAAATATGATGATTTCAAACATGCAGCCAATTCATCTGCTACAGTTGCTCGAGGAATAACAGGCAGTGTTTGTCTAAAATCACCTGCCAGCAGCACTAAGGCACGACCAAACATTTCATTTTTACTACGTAAATCTCGTAAAGAAAACCATAGGACCTTGCGACGTCTACTACAGCTGCCATGTAAAGGAGCGCAAATTCGGTGACGGATTTGTTGTGGGAGAGAGACTTCGTCGCCAAGTACTGTCGTTCACTCCGGTGGACGAGCGTCTCGCAACAATCCGCATCAAAGCCAGATTTTTCAACATATCGCTAATTTGCGCCCACGCCCCGACGGAAGAGAAGGACGATGCGACCAAAGATTCCTTCTATGAGCGCCTGGAACGTTCCTATGAGCGCTGCCCCCGCCACGACATAAAAATCGTGCTTGGCGACTTCAACGCCAGGGTGGGCAAGGAGGGAATTTTTGGTCCAACAGTCGGAAAATTCAGCCTGCACAACGAAACATCCGGTAACGGACAGAGGCTGATCGACTTCGCCGGGGCCCGAAACATGGTAGTCTGCAGCACCAGATTCCAGCATAAGAAGATTCACCAAGCCACCTGGCTGTCTCCTGATCGAAAAACACGAAACCAGATCGATCATGTTGTGATAGATGGAAGACACGCTTCTAGTGTATTAGATGTACGTACGATCCGAGGACCCAACATTGACTCGGATCACTACCTTGTTGCAGCCAAACTGCGCATACGCCTCTGTGCAGCAAAAAACGTGCATCTACCTACGCAAAGAATGTTCGGCATCGAAAAGCTGCAATCACAACAGACAGCCAGAAGATTCGCCACTCGACTCTCACTCCTGCTCTCAGAGAGTACTGCCCAACAAACCGGCATCCACGAACAATGGAGCAACATTTCTCGTTCTCTACGTACCGCCGCCGAAGAAGAAATCGGATTCCGGCGAGCCCGAAAAAACAACTGGTACGACGAGGAATGTCATGCTGCCGCAGAAAGAAAGGATGCCGCCTATAGAGCCACGCTGCGATCGGGCGCAACGCGAGCCATGTGGGATCGCTACAGAGTGCTGAAAAAGGAAGAGAGACGTATTATCCGAAAGAAGAAACGAGAGGCCGAAATACGTGAGTGCGAAGAGCTTGAGATGCTGGCCAACAGGAACAACGCCCGAAAATTCTACCAGAAAGTTCGGCGGCTTACAGAAGGTTTCAAGACCGGGGCGTTTTCCTGTAAGAACAAAGACGGCGAACTGGTGACTGACGTACAGAGCAATCTTAGATTATGGAGGGAACACTTCTCGAACCTATTAAACAGTGACAGCTGCGCATGTCACTGAGAAAGTGAAGATCCCGATACCCCAATCGTTGACGACGGAATTGTCGTTCCGCTACCCGATCATGACGAGGTCAGAATAGCGATAACGCGGCTAAAGAACAACAAAGCCGCGGGCGCCGACGGACTGCCGGCTGAGCTATTCAAACATGGCGGCGAGGAGCTGGTAAGGTGCATGCATCAGCTCCTATGCAGAATATGGTCGGATGAAAGCATGCCTGCCGATTGGAATTTAAGTGTGCTCTGCCCAATCCATAAGAAGGGCGATCCTGCAATTTGTGCCAATTACCGCGGGATTAGTCTTCTAAATATCGCCTATAAGGTTCTAGCGAGCGTATTGTGTGAAAGGCTGAAGCCCACCGTCAACCAACTGATTGGACCTTATCAGTGTGGCTTCAGACCTGGAAAGTCTACCATCGACCAAATATTCTCAATACGCCAAATCTTGGAAAAGACCCATGAAAGGAGAATCGACACACACCATCTTTTCGTCGACTTCAAAGCTGCATTCGACAGTACGGAAAGGAGTTACCTGTATGCCGCGATGTCTGAATTTGGTATCCCCGCAAAACTAATACGGCTATGTAAGATGACGTTGCTCAACACCAGCAGCGCCGTCAGAATTGGGAAGGACCTCTCCGAGCCGTTTGATACCAAACGAGGTTTCAGACAGGGTGACTCGCTGTCGTGTGACTTCTTTAACCTGATGTTGGAGAGCATCGTACGAGCCGCAGAACTTAATCGCTCGGGCACAATTTTTTATAAGAGCGTACAATTGCTGGCGTATGCCGATGATATTGACATCATCGGCCTTAACAACCGCGCTGTTAGTTCTGCCTTCTCCAAACTGGATAAAGAGGCAAAGCGAATGGGTCTGGTGGTGAACGAGGACAAAACGAAGTACCTCCTGTCTTCAAGCAAACAGTCGGCGCACTCGCGTATCGGCACCCACGTCACTGTAGACAGTTATAATTTCGAGGTTGTAAAAGACTTCGTCTATTTAGGAACCAGCATTAACACCGATAACAATGTCAGCCTTGAAATCCAACGTAGAATCTCTCTTGCCAACAAGTGCTACTTTGGACTAAGTAGGCAATTGAGTAGTAAAGTCCTCTCTCGACGAACAAAACTAACACTCTACAAGACTCTCATCATGCCCGTCCTAACGTATGGCGCAGAAGCTTGGACGATGACAACATCCGATGAAGCGACGCTTGGAGTGTTCGAGAGAAAGATTCTGCGTAAGATTTTTGGACCTTTGCACGTTGGCAACGGCGAATATCGCAGACGATGGAACGATGAGCTGTATGAGCTTTACGACGACATAGACATAGCGCAGCGAATAAAGATCCAGCGGCTACGTTGGCTGGGTCATGTCGTCCGAATGGATACAAACGCTCCGGCTTTGAAAGTATTCGATGCGGTACCAGCTGGTGGTAGCAGAGGAAGAGGGCGGCCTCCACTGCGTTGGAAAGATCAGGTGGAGAAGGACTTGGCTTCACTTGGTGTGTCCAACTGGCGCCGGTTAGCACGAGAAAGAAACGACTGGCGCGCTTTGATAAAATCGGCCAAAATCGCGTAAGCGGTTATAGCGCCAATTAAGAAGAAGAAGAAGAAATCTCGTAATGTCCTATCAAGCGCTTCCATTGACTTTTTATGTGCCATCGTGCACTCATCCCATACAATTACGTGTGCGAAAAAGCGGAGAAGGAGAAGAGTGAATACACAGGTAGTACGTAAATATATGAATGATATAGGTAATATCTCATATTAGCATAACCTTTCTGCAAAAAAATTAAGGAAACGATCACCAATCACGCCGGCAATGATACAATGAATTTTTCACTATAACTGACTTCAGATTAACGTTTATATTATATAATAAGCGTATATGCCGCCGTAGCCGAATGGGTTGGTGCGTGATTACCATTCGGAATTCACAGAGAGGTCGTTGGTTCGAATCTCGGTGAAAGCAAAATTAATAAAAACATTTTTCTAATAGCGGTCGCCCCTCGGCAGGCAACGGCAAAACTCCGAGTGTATTTCTGCCATGAAAAAGCTCCTCATAAAAATATCTGCCGTTCGGAGTCGGCTTGAAACTGTAGGTCCCTCCATTTGTGGAACAACACCTAGACGCACACCACAAATAGGAGGAGGAGCTCGGCCAAACCCCTAACAGAAGTGTACGCGCCAATTATTTATTTATTTTTTATATGTAACATTTTAAAATTTTTTTAGAATTTTTTTTTTTAATTTTTAATAACAAGTGATCTTCCTCTTCCTCCTCCTGTAGCTATTCCTTTTCCTCTTCCATCTCCAGCTCCATCTCCTTTCTTTATCCCAGAAATGGGCAGTAAAAATTACTTGACTTAAAAGCTTTCATCAACAGCTTCCATCTGATACCCATATTGTATATACAAACACATCCAAGGGTACCTTGGTCCACCTTTTCGGCTATATCTCGAGACCCTGGCCACTCAGAGATCTAAAAAATACTCTGTATTAAAGCACTCATCAGTAGCTTTGATTTGATATCCACAATGTAAAAACACATCCTAGGGTTACCCGGGTCCTCGTTTTGGCCTTCGGCAGCGCCACCTGGTGGCGAGTGGAATTAATAAGCATATTATACTAACCTTCACCGTGGGAAAATATATATATATACCAAATTTCATAATAAGCGGCCCAGACACACACGACCAAAATGTATTCAATTCTAATGAATGCTCTGTGCGGTACAAAAAATACGTGCGGCAAATAGCAAAAACACACTCACTTAACCGACGCACCGCACACACACGCGTTATCAGATTTCAACCAAACTTCACAGAAACATTTGCCAAAGCAACACCAACAATGTGTGAAACTTTCATTGTTTTCCTTACACGCGTTGTTGAGATTACCCCGGACAAACGCACACTTTTTTTCGGCTTAATTTTATATATATACCTAGATAGTTGTTAAGAATTAAACCCAACAAGTTTTTTTAGTGCAATTCAACATCTAAATAATTTGAAATGTAAAGTATAGTATTGAGTCCTTGGACAACTGCGAGCAACATTGCTTTCAGGTATTAGTGGCTCGATGTCAGCGTAAATTTTGTGTGCAAAAGTGTCGGGTTTGACTTCTTTAATTTTAATATATTTCTACCACACAAAATTGATGAGGTTCATCATCATCATCGTTTCTATCTTCCCTTGGAGGGGAGGTTAATGGAAGGAAAATGTGCTAATTACTATTTCGGGCACGAAAAAATTATTATTTTGCATCACGACACTTATTTATATATATATTGTGGTGTCGGTCAAAACTTATTTAGGAACATCGTGTTGGGAAGTGCTACCTCACCGGCCATATTCCTCAGGTATATCCCTTGCCACTTGTTCCGGTCGGTGTCACATAACTAAAAAAAACAAAAAGCTAATGTATGACTCTTTTATAAAAAAATGGTTTTGTGCCTATTCAACATATGAGTATGTATGAATAGTTCGCTACCAAGTAATTTTTGTATACCAGTATAAGAATTGCTTCTTCGTAGTATTTATTACGTGGTTCAAGAGGTAAACCAAAGATATAACACCCACATTTGCAATAATGCACATCTGTAATATACATACTTACATAGATACGATAGCTGATACATGCGGCTGTACAAACACACAGCTACATACCCATTTCAACCATGTTGTATTGTATTAATATACATACATGTAATAATGTTAGCTTTATTGTTTTATGTTAACATATGTCGCGAGCTTTTATTGCAATCTGGCATTTATAAATGTCAAACTGAGATGTAGCAACGCCCTCTCACTTTACATATGTCTCTAGTACTGCTTTGTAGCTACAGTTTCACATAAATGTTCACAATCGCTGGCTACGGTAAGACAATAAGAAGCTGTTAAGTTTGGCGACAATTCATTGCCACCTACAATTTATCGCTTTATTTGCAACTGTATAATTTCTTGCTGATTAACATAATTTTGCATTCACTGTGGGTACCCTGAAGTGACATTTAACCCGTAACATACCCGTATATACATCTGTAAGACTGCTTTATTTTATGTCAATGTTTACACGTAAGCAAACATGTTTGGGGAATAAATGACGTGCTGGTTTAAATGTCGCGGAAAGTTGCTCATACGACATGGCACATTCGTGGCATCTCCATAGGAGGTAAAGCAGAAGCATACATATGTTAACTGAGAGAATGTGTATGTGTGTTTAAATGTGCGTATGTAAATTTGTACATGCCAAGCTATTGCTTGCGCTCATACAGACCTCTGATTGTGACATTAAGTCACTTACACGCCCCCACGTGCTAAGGTGTCTATGAAGAGCTGTAAACCTGCGCTGAAGATGTCCTGGAAGCAGAATTGCTTAGCACTTCTTCACTCAGATTATCCAAAGTATCCTAGTGCAGTTTATACATATAAATACGTAAATTTACTTACTCATGCTTTCATGCTGTAGCTCCACTGTTGCTACTAAAATTTGGTGCTGCTTTCGTGATTTCTCCCTAACCCGCATTAACTCATGCCTTTCTAAGTTAGTTGTACAAATCTACCTATATCTGCCCATATATGTAGATATATGGGGATCGACTACCACAAGTGAGGACCACTTGTAGCTCCCTCCTTTCCCACTGATTCATGCGGGCGTGGTGCGTGTTGATGCGTGAGTGCTATAGCTTTCGCCTCAAAAATGGCGGAGTTCTTTGCATTGCGCTTCATGATGCCTCTGTGTCGTTTCGCCGTCCTCAATGTGCGGAACAACCTCATTTGCACCTCATTAAATTCGCAAATGATGACGCAACAGAGTTACTTGTATGCGTAACGTTCTGCTTTCGCTTATTACGTGCAGCTCCACTTGACATCAATTCAAGTTGAATGGTTTCATTTCGCCCTTTATTTTTCTTATTTTCGAATTTACTCGCACTTGATTCTCGTCGCGTACAATTTTTCTTGAATATTGCCTCCTACATAAGCCCAAGCGTAGAAAATCAGGTAATCTTCTTTATCTGCGGGAAGAGCACAATTGTGCGTGCGAGTGCGAATGTTTTCAAAAGCGGGACATACATAGACATACATACTTAGGTATATATTTCGTGTCCTCAAAATGCAAAATTAGCAAAGCAAACTGCAAAAATGTGTAAAAAATGAAGAATAATAGCTTCACAAATACATACATATATATACATATCTATTTGAAAGTAGAAAGGAAAGGAATTTAATTTGAAATAATTTTATCTTCATGTCTAGGGCAGAAAATATTCAGAAAGTTCAGAACATCCTTCGCATGAAAATTAAATAAAATGACACTCGGATTTTAGCAATCAGCAATATGTGTCTACTTTACGTAGGTACATATCTATGGTGAGCGTTATTTTAGGTAATTGTTTTATGTCGGGAATTTTGAATTTTTTAGCATATGAATGTGCACATACAATGTATCTTATACAGGGTGCATATAGTAGTTGAAGACATGCTATGACTTGCCGAAACCATTACTATTCTTTTTGCTCTTTTGCAGATACATAAGGCATGGAGAACAACGCAACTCTAGAAATAAAGAGGCATGTAGTTATGTCGCTGGATGTGGAACTCGAACCGAATTAGAAATATCTAATTTTCTTAGGTGCGCCCATGCATTCCTTCATAAGGTTCGCCGTAAACGCAGAAAACGCAAAGAAGGGTCTCACACCGTCCGATCTGCAGATTTTTCCAACAAGTGCAAGCGATCACTTTTATTAATGTTTAATAAATTCCTTGAACGAAAATATATATTATACAAATTCAATTACAAACTTACAGGGGGAACGATGTGAAGTTGTATCTATTCAAAACACCATAACTGTTTTGAGTGAAATTAGTTTTTATTGATTTCAAAGACAAAATTGTTCAAAAATGATTACAATTTTAACATATATTCACTTTAGCTCGATATGACCACCTTTTGCCTTGACTACAGCCTTCAAACGGTCAAAAAATGAGTTGCATGCAGCACGAATGCGATCTTGAAGTATTTTGGCCCATTCTCGTATAATCGCTTTTTTCAACGCATCCATACTGGCATATTTTTTAGTCCTCATCTTGCTCTCCAAAATGGACCAGATGGAATAGTCCATCGGATTTGCGTCTGGCGAATTCGAAAGCCATTGTGTGGACGAAATGAAGTGCGGAACATGGTTTTTTAACCATTCTTGGTTCACACAAGCTTTATGAGACGGTGCCGAGTCCTGTTGGAACGTCCATGGTCTACGACCGAAATGTTTGCGTGTCCATGGCTCTAAAGCAGCCTCTAAAACATTTTCCCGTTAATAAGTCGCATTCACTTTGACACTCGATAAAAACGCTTGGAGAGCGTCGATCAGCGGTCACTGCGGCCCAAACCATTACTTACGATGGGAAATTGCTTGAAGTGGCCATACGTAGGCTCAAATTCTCGTATGAGCGTTCGGTCAAGTAAACACGATCGTCTTGAGTGCTTATGAACAGATCAATTGGGAAATTGTTTTCATCAGAAAACACAATGTTAGGAAATTCGCAACGTTCGTGCAAGCACAACAACTCCTTTACTCTTTCGCACCGAACTTTTTTTTTGCTGTGGTGAAAGATCGTGTGCTTTTTGGAACTTGTAAGCCTTGATCTCGAACTCATTTTTCAATATGCGTCGAATGCTGTCTTGCGATATTTTCAGTTCTTTGGCCATTTTTCTTCAACTTCGATGTGGATTTCGTTCAAATCGAGCCTTCACTTTCCGAACCATTTCTGGCGTTGTTGCGGTTTTTTTTGGTCCACCTCCATAGCGTTTTCCAATGCTACCAGAATCATTGTAACGTTTTATAGTGCGATACACAAACATTTCAATTACTTTGAGGTGACTGAGCTCACGAACAATGGCTGGTTGTGTGCCAAATATAACGCAACAAAACTGAGACGCAAATGCTTTTGATGGCATATAAACAATATATTGAGCTGTCATTAGAACAATTTTGACGTTGATGTCATGAGTTGTTTTACAGATACAAGCAGTGTGAAATTGGTAACACTTCATATCGTTCACCCTGTACATCTATTTAAAATATACAAACTTACCTCTAACTAACTAAAAGATTGAGTTCATTAGTACAGAAAATTCTTTCTTAGAAAATGAGAAGTCTAGCTGGAGATCTTCTTTAAAAAAAACAGGAAGAGCGCGTTCAGTAGGAGCATTGCGAGCATAATTTGTATCAAACTTATTTAAATAGAAAGGAAGAGCGAAACGAAGGAAGAGGAAGAGACAAATTCCGGGAGGTGTAAGAAAATTAGTACATTGAAGCAGAAAGGTTCAATCCATATCAATTTTTAAAACATTGAAAACATGCGAGAGGGACCAATCTCGGTCTAAAATTGTTTGAACTTATTGCGGAAGAAGAAATTTATTTTGTAGTTAGTCAGGGAAGAAAGATAAATTATTTTAAATCATGCAGTGTTTTCTGAATATTGAATATCAGCTTTTCAAAATAACGTTGAGGTCGGCTCTGTGAACACAGACTTTTCAAAAGCTTTTCATAAGCTTAATCAAACGTTTTTAAATTCCAAATTGAGGGCTATATGATTTCACACCACTCTTTCACAATGGGTTAAATCCTATTTTTCCTCTCGGAAATGTACCTCCCTACTTTTCTAATTTCTGTTAATGACCTTTCCAGTTGTTTTAATAGCGCAAATGCTCATTAGTATGCTGATGATTGAAGTGTGGCGGACTCTGTAAAAAAATTTGATTTAAATAACGTCATTGCTGGGTGTAAAATAAATAATTATTCGGCCGCCGTAGCCGAATGGGTTGGTGCGTGACTACCATTCGGAATTCACAGAGTGAAAGTTGGTTCGAATCTCGGTGAAAGATCAAATTTAAGAAAAAGTTTTTTCTAATAGCGGTCGCTCCTCGGCAGGCAATGGCAAACCTCTGAGTGTATTTCTGCCATGAAAAAGCTCCTCATAAAAATATCTGCCGTTCGGAGTCGGCTTGAAACTGTAGGTCCCTCCATTTGTGGAACAACATCAACACGCACACCACAAATAGGAGGAGGAGCTCGGCCAAACACCTAACAGAAGTGTACGCGCCAATTATTTATTTATTTATTTTTTTGAATCTTATTATAAATAAGTAGGTGTTTTTGTGTCTCTTATTCTAAATCTTTTACTCTTATACCAACTTCCTATTCCATTGGTGGTTCCAGATTATCCAATCCAAGTGAAATTATTGATCTTGGTATGGCATTTGACTTTTCAAATACATTTAAATTGCACCATTGCAAAGTGGTATTTTGAATTTGCTTTTATTCAACGTTTTAGCTCCGACTTTGTTGACAGTCGTTATTTTGATTTGATAAGTGGGACTATTGCCCCGCCATCGCTGCTCGAGAAAATTAGTTTCAATATTCCTCAGACAAGTTCACAAAATTACAATATAATATAATATTTTCTGGTTAGGCACGGTTAAAACTAATTATTCTTTGAGAGAATTTAATATGCTTTCAAATCATATTGGCCTGGACTTTTCTTCCCTAAAATACTACTTCAAAATGTTACTAATTAAATTCTTTAACTAGATTTTAAGTATTCTCTAATATTCTTTCTCTGTAAACGGTAAGAAATGTTATATTTCCTTCATTAAAACCAAATGAGTAAATTTTAAGTTTAATTTATTTTTATTTAAATTGTTTAGCATTAATCTGTTTTTTATAGTCTGTGGGAAATGCTGCATTAGAATATTAAATAAGTAAATAAAATTAATGATGGCCCTTGCGAGGGAGCTAAATGTTTCTGAGGGTCTTATCCGACGAGTTGTTCATGAAGATCACCTATACAACGCTATACGCCGAAGACAGTTTATGTCAGAGCAAACACGAGAACAGTGAGTTATCTGCTCAAAACACCTTCTAAACAAAATTAAACACCTTGAAGCGGTAACATTTTTTATTAAGACCAAAAAAACCAGTCGTCAGAGTTGTTTCCAGCCACTGTTTTGGTTTTGGGTATTGTGAGGAACAGAGGTCATGTCATGCCACCCCACTTCTATACTCAAGGATTTCGAGTGAATTCTGTTGCATGTATCGAGGTTCTAGAGACCGTAGTGAAACCCTGGATTGATAGTGTACGTGACAACCTATACATCTTTCAACAAGACTCGCACAAAATGATAGTGACACAAGATTGGATGGCTGTAAAAATTCCATGATCATATAACTTTGAACCGCCAAACTCCTCAGGCCTTAATCGATTCGATTACTACGTATGAGGCATAGTTGAGCTTGCAAGAAATAAGCATCCTCATAACACTATTTCTTCTCTGAAGGCTATAACTAATATCCGTATGGGCCTTTATGGTCAGTATGAATAAGAAGCATTTGTATTGGGAATGCAATCGTTTCCGAACCCGAATCGAGGGGGTTATTGTAGCTAATGGAAATTTTATAGATATATAATAAGTTAATGTTGCGTAAAAGCTCCATTAAATTTCAAAGTTCAAAAAAAATCTAAGTAGTTTTACTCTTAAGTTGTCCTAAATATACGCACCCCGTATATTCTTATAAATGTACATGGATGCAGATATAAGTGTTGGTTTGGGGCTGTTTCCTGTGGTGTATCTCTACATTTTGCAATCATAGTTGTTTGACTTCGTAGATGAATGTGCTTATCCAACCAAGCAAATAATCTTCCAGTAAGATGATGATCCGAAGTACGCAGCAAAAATTGTCTAAACTTGTCTACAAAATCAAACTTTTCATTCACAGGCTCAAGGCCCTGATCTTAACCCAATAGTACATCTGTAGGCATACATACCTGTACATACATATATCAGGCATCAGGTAGCTCCACTGTTTTAAGCTGCCAGACAACCCCTAGTGCCCACACTGCTCCAAAACGATCGAAATTATCTTCCAATGTGACCGTTTTTGTTACGAGTGTCAAACACTGGAGCTGGTACTTGGACTCCCGTTACAGGTGAACTATCTATATGCGAGCATCAATCAATAACTGGAATGCTGTTAAGACATATTCAACAAAATTAAAGCAGTTACTCAGATATGCAGAGTGGGTGGCCGAAGGGTAAGAACTCTTAAGTAAAGAGGCATTAAAGGATGATTTTTTAGCAGTTATCTTTTTGAACAGTTGGTTTAAACAGCTGACGCACGTTTCGTGTTTTGTTTCACTGTCAAACATCTTCAGTTTGGCCTATAATTTAACCATGAATCGTCTTACAAACGAACAACGCCTGCAAATCATTGAATTTTATTAAAAAAATGCGTGTTCTGTTAAGAAAGTTTAAGATCCACTTTTTTATCGAAAAATTCTGTTCAGCGCCGATGCTTATTTTTGGATCAATGGGTACGTAAATAAGCAAAATTGTCGATTTTGGAGTGAAGATCAGCCCGAAGAATTGCTAGAACCACCAATGTATCCAGAAAAGGCCACAGTTTGGTGCGGTTTATGGGCTGGAGGTATCATTGCACCGAACTTCTTGCTGCGAATCGTAACGTAACTGTGAATGTTGAGCGCTACCGTGAAGTGATATCCAACTTTTTTTTACCAAAAATGCAAGAGCTTGACTTGCATGACATGTGGTTTCAGCAAGACGGTGGCACATGCCACACAACACGCGTAGCAATGGACTTGTTGAGAGGCGAGTTCGTGAACATTTTATTTCACGTTCGGGACCTGTCAATTGGCCACCCAGATCGTGCCATATAACGCCTTTAGATTAATTTTTTTGGGGCTATGTTAAAGCTCATGTCTATTCAGACAAGCCTCCTTCAATTAACGCATTGGAAGACAACATTAAAGGATTTATATGTGAGATACCGGCCGAAACATTGGATAGAGTATGCCAAAATTGGACTAAGCGGATGGACCATGAAATAATCTTCAAACATTAAATTATGTGGACTGTACTATCGATTTAAATAAAAATTTCATGAATTTTTCTGAATTTTACGTGTGTTTTTTTGAAAAACCAGCCTATAGCTCTTAAAAAATCACCCTTTACATTCAGATATATCCTATCATCAGGTTGAATTTGAAGAATTTTGAAATCCGCTAGATAGCTGCTCAACTACAGATACGACTCTGCTAGGTTATTACCCGAGAGCGCTCATCTCTTACTGGCATCCGCTCATACAATAATACCTGACAACTGATGTCTTTTTATTATTTTCACATTATTAGGTTTCCAGCATTAGTGCAGAATTAGAAGTTGCAACTTAACCCTGTTAGAGAGCAAGAATAGAGCACTACCAATATACTTCATGAAATATAATTTTCAAACTATTAAAAACTGGAAACCTTTGGAAATCCTCCCCTAGTACAAAACAGCAACACGCTCGCTTGCCTCATCACTTTTAACTGTCGTCTTTATGTGTTTCTTATGAACGCGCTAATTTAAGGAACTCTGTAGTTTGCTGTTTACGATCCATCTCAATATCCAGCAACTTAGGTGTAATTATCTTATTAAAATGTAATTTTACAGATTTGCGCCTGATACTTGTAAAGAGAATGACACGCTGAAGAAATATTCGTGTGTGTGTGCCTAGGTGCGCATGTATGTGTAAATGTGTGCGTGCAGTTGTATTGTGGCTGACTGACTGTAAAGTGACAATAATCCATCTCACTTAAAATCGCCTTTGCGAAGATTTTTGACATAACTGTCAGTGGTGGCAGGCAGTTAACGTGTGGCATCTGCCAAGTGCCATCAACAGTAATAGCAACAAAAACAGCAAATGCTATCCATCTATAAAGCGGCAGTGCCAAAAGTGACAAGAGCAATAATAAAACAAAAGCTGCACCAGGGGCAGAAACTGTTGAATTGTTGCAGGAGCATAACCACGCTTTTGATGCATCAATGCAACAAAGTTGTACTACAACAAATATACCAAACACTTGCGTTGGCATTTGTCTTTGATTGATATACATACATATCTGAACGATATTATGAGTCTGCTGGCACGTTATATGAATAAAGCGAGTGAGTGCATACGTATGTATGTGTGTGTGTCGTACATATAACCCCACAGGGAAATTCTGCTATAAAAAATGTAGAGAAATGGTCGCAGAGGAAGAAGAAAATGAGGTTCCGAATTCTCAAGAGCAGTACTGTTCGCAACTAGCAGATTTCTAAGAAGATATATAAGTATAATCCGTTCCCTTCTAAATATGTAACCACTTCCCTTTTTTGCATTTTCCGTATTTCAGTATTTCCTGCTTCCTACAGGGCTCGCGAAAATGCTCATACAGTACTATAATATTTCGCACGCATTTTACAAACATATACATAGAGTTATGTTTAAGTCTATTTATTAGGGCCCACCATTTCGAGTGAAGCACCCACTTATTTGGCAAAATAAAGACTTTCGTGAAAATCTGAAATTTTTAAGACAAGTTTCAAAAGTCGTTTCCAAGGTTTTGCCAAATTAAAAAATTTTATTTTTCAAAATTTCACTATCGACATTTTAGAGTTGACTACCACTCGGAAGTGCGTAGGTTCGAATCTCCATGCATGAAAAACAATATGATATAAAAAGTATTTTTCTAATAACGGTCGCCCCTCCGAGTGTATTTGCGCCGTTAGAAACCTTTTCATAAAAAATTATCTGCCGTTTGGAGCCGACCTAAAATTGTAGGTCGCTCTACTTGTGGCACAACATCAAGACGCACTCTACAAATAGGAGGAGGAGCTCGGCCAAACCCCCAAAAGGGGTGTATGCGCCAATTATATATATGTAGATATGATGTGTGTTCAAAAAGTATCGCGAATTTTGAATTTTCGCAGCTACCTTATATTCGAATTTCGATTTTTTTGTGGCGATATGTTGGTACTGATGTCTCTCACAACTCATGCCATTTTGAATGTTCAGTTAATTGTTGACAGCTGCTTTGGTTGCAGGTGTTTCGGCTCCTCTTCGATTCAAAAAGATGGATCAAAGAACCGGTATCAAATTTTGTGTGAAAAACGAAATTAAGTGCGCGGATGCATTCCGAATGTTGACTGTATCAGAGAAGCTACTTTTGACCAAAGCAACGTTTATCGGTGGTATAAAATGTTCTCAGAAGGCCGAGAAGATGTGAACGACGAAAAGCGTGCCGGCGTGCCGGACGCCCGAGCACTTCAACAACAGACGAAAAAATTGATGGAGTGAAGAAAATGGTATTGGCCAATCATCGAATCACCGTTAGAGAATTTGCTAGGGACCTTGACATATCGATTGGCTCGTGCCATTCAATGATTTGGGCATAAGACGGGTCGCACAATATTCGTACCAAAACTGCTCAATTTCGGCGAAAAGCAGCATCGCATGAACATTGCTAATGAGATGTTGGACTCTGTCTGCGACGGCCCAAATTTGCTCCAGAGGGTCATAACTGGTGACGAATCGTGGGTTTATGGTTATGACGAGGAAACAAAGCTCAATCATCTCAATGGAAGCTGCCGCATGAACCAAGACCGAAAAAAGCGCGTCAAGTTCGGTCAAATGTAAAAGTTTTTCTTACCGTTTTCTTCGATTGCAGGGGCGCTGTGCATCATGAGTACTTGCCACAGGGTAAAACGGTCAATAAGGAATATTACCTGCAAGTTATGCGCAATTTAAGCGAAGCCATTCGCTAGAAACGCCCGAATTTGTGGAAGAACAAAAATTGGCTCTTGCATCACGATAACGCTCTGCTCACACATCATTGCTTGTGCGCGACTTTTTCGCCAAAAACAACACACTAATGATGCCACAGCCACCGTATTCCCCAGATCTGGCCCCCTGTGACTTTTTCTTGTTCCCGAAACTGAAGAGGACGACGCTACGCTACGATTGACGAGATAAAAACGGCATCGAAGTGGGAGCTGAACATGATAAAAAAAATGATTTTTTGAAGTGCTTCGAAGATTGGAAAAAACGTTGGCACAAGTGCATAACATCTCATGGGCACTACTTTGAAGGGGACAAAATAGATATGAATAAATAAATAATTTTTGAAAAAACACAAAATTCGCGACACTTTTTGAACACACCTCGTATATAAATTTCAATAGCTCCAAAAAAATAGTATTTCTTATAAACATAGTTGGCATAGCACATTTCAAAATATATTTTATTTAAATATCAAAATAAGCCAATCAACCAAAACAAAACACATAAGTCTATTTTTTATTTTTTTAACTTTCAAATGACGACTCATATAAATTAGTCCTAAGTAGTTGGGTAACCTGATGTTTGTTGAATATTAAAAAAAACACAGAAAAAAGTTTCATTTTGCGCATATTTGTGTACTGTGGAATGTATTATTGTTCAAGGGGCTATTGGGTGCGTAGGAGAACTTAATTTTTTTTTTTTTTTATCTCCCCTTTATTTATTACAGTCTGTTATATATTAACAATATGAACTTAATAATGCTTTTTTTATACATAATACATGGAATTCTTTGCGTAATTTGGGGACCTCTAAATATTATTAATTAACATTTAGTATTAGCAGCATTTGCCGAAATTAGTTGTTTAGCAGTCGGCAACCCTGTACAATAATATATTCAAAATAAAGATTTTTCATACTTCTTTCGTTTAGAACGTATGTTGTAGTATTTTAGTTAACGTGTTTATAAATCAAAATTAACAACCCTTTCAAACAGGTGTCAACCATCTCTACAACTTTTTCTAAAATAAGCTTTTTTAAATCCCTCTATCATTTGACACACATACTGAAGTATTTTGATTATTTATTATTTACCTTCTGCTCAAATATGAACGAGACGGTATCAATAAAACGAAGAACACACTCGAGCTTGACTTTTTTACAGTAGCACAGAAAACAAACTATGTGACATATCACGCTGAAATTTGCCATGTAAGCTTATAACAGTCCTACCAAAAAACTAAAAATTTAGTTTTGCCATATGTCATCCGCGGACCGTTTTATTGATACCGTCTCGTTCATATTTGAGCAGAAGTTATTATTAATTATTTAATTTATTCAACTTAATTTTTTAACAGGAGGTGGCCCTATTCCGGAATATATTCGAAGTTAATATTTTTGAAACTTCTCCTCTCTGACACCCATATTTCTATATTTAATGCATTTCATTATTTTTACTTCAACTTTATTTTTCAAACTTTCGTCAAAAATATTTTCGGAATTAAGCTCTCCTAAATCTATTTGCATTTGATATTGAATTGAATTTGTTCATTTAATTTAATTTCACTTAACTTGTTTAACAGTTGGTGGCGCTCATAAAAAGTAGCCTTTCATATCATGAACTATCTGTGCGCTAACATTCTCAGTCCCAAACATCCAACTTTCACATTTCCAATTTTGCTAGGATATAATATGCGTTAAGATCCTTTGTTGGTTGTTTGGCCCAGCATCTCCACCAATTTGTGGTGGATGTTTTTTGTGAAGTGATTAGCAGGTTTCAAAGCAGAAATACAATCGGAGGTCTGCCATTGCCTGGCGAGAAGCGGCGGCTAATAGAAAAAATATTTGTCTGCAATTCTAGCCTGATAGCTAAGCGGCGATTAAATCTCTTGGTGGGATTGTATGATAGTAATAGATTTTGTCACAAGCAGCAGAGATTTTTTTAAATCATTATAATTTAATTTACCTTCAAACATTTTGCGAAAACCTTCATTAAATAAATCCTTTTGTACATGTACAAAACACATCAGCCACTGCAGTCAATGTGGTTATTGATCCAGCCATGGGGTCGCACTCAAGGAGAAATACCATAAACTACCTACAACAGATAAAGAACATAACCGATATTTATGTACCATTTTGTTGTTAGTCAGGCATTTTCAAGCAATACAAATTCTGAAAAGTCTGATTTAATGTTTGTTAAACCTAGAGTGATAATTCTAAGCCAATGACGGCTTTTTAGTTTTTTAAGCGTATTTATAATGAAATTGCTGTAAAATTTACTAAACTTTACAGTGGAAATATGTTTGCTTGTTAAATTAAATTTCAATGTATTTGAATAAGTCTAAACTTAAAAATAGTAGTAACCCCCAAAACTATAATTCTTTTTTGATAAATTAAGAGGTATAAATTGTGAAAAATACTTTTTAGTTTTTATGGAACACCCTAATATTTACATATATAATACATGCATATATACATACATTTCAACATATATGAGTGCAAGTGAATTGCTGCAAAGCTGACAGCTGACGTAAATTAACTACATCTAGTGGTTGGCCCAGAGGGAGTTGCAAGTAGTGGTGTCATTTTGTGGCAAGTGAATTGCTTTCGCGTTGCTAACGAATTAATGTGCATTTGGCTGCCTTTGGGATGTGGCGCTCGTAACTCAAGTACGGGGGCATTTGAGGCTTTAATTGCAGTTATTGTTTATGTTCACTTGTGTCAACCCGCATAATTTTTTTATATCTTTTACTTTTAGTAGTGCTTTGCTTAAAATGAGGACGAAATTTGTACAAAATTGTATGTTTAATGACCAAACGAAGTATAAAAAACACCTCTATACCAAATTATATAAGTAAAATAGCAGAATGAATTCTATTCGAAGAATAGTGAAATCGGCAGAGATATTTCTGTTCGATGGGCAAAAAGTAAGGTTACTTTATATGTCATACCTCGCGGGATTAAAATTTCACTCTAGTTTTTTAACATCTGGGCAAGCTTTCATGTGAATGTCATTGTCAGTAATATATTTACGCTTGTGTTTACCAAACGACCAAGAGGGCATTTTTCGATTTTTACAATGTCTGATTTGATTGAGCAGAGAAGTGCCATCAAATTTTATTTGCGGAATGAAATTTCGGCTGCGGAAACGTTTAGCATGTTGCAGAAGACAAGAGGGTCGAGAACGTGTTGATGACTTGGAGCGCTCCGGACGACCATCGACGTCAACAGATCACCAACACGTCAATAAAGTGAAGGAGTTAGTGCTCAAAAATCGTCGGTTGACTGTTAAAGACCTTACTGATATGATCGAAATATCAGAAGGATCTGTGAAAACCATTTTGAAAGACCATTTGGGCCTACGAAAAGTCAAATCTCGTTTGATACCGAAAACTCTCAATTTCTTGGAAAAAAGTCGTCGCGTTGATGTGTGTGAAACAATGTTTTCAGACTATCAGGACAAGCTCAAATGCATCATTACGGGAGATGAGACTTGGATTTATGCTTACGACCCTGAAACAACCGACCAATCAAGCGAATATCGTGCTAAAGACGAGGCCAGACCGAAAATAGCACGTCAAAGTCGTTCAAAAATAAAGGTCATGATGACAGTTTTTTTCGATTTTCGTGGGGTGGTTCACTATGAATTCCTTCCACCTGGCCAAACTGTTAATAAGGAATATTATTTGAGCGTTATGCGTCGTTTACGTGAAGCAATTCGTCTAAAAAGACCAGAATTATGGGCCAACAACTCTTGGTTTTTTCATCACGACAATGCACCGTCTCACACTGCACTCGTTCTTCGTGACCATTTCGCCAAAAATTCCACGCATATCGTTCCGTTCGCATGATTTGGCTCCATGTGGCATCTGGCTATTCCCAAAACTCAAGAGACCACTCCGGGGAACGCGTTTCGAGTCGATTGAGGAGATAAAAACTGAATCGAAGAAGGTGCTGATGGCTATACCGGAGATGGACTATTTGGAATGTTTCGGGGGATTGGAAAAATCGTTGGCATAAGTGTATTTCATCGAGAGGTGATTATTTTGAAGGGGATGAACTTGATTTACAAGAATAAATAAAGATTTTTCATTTTACAACCAAATTCCCCTTACTTTTTGCCCATAGTATTCTTCACTTTTTCTTAGACCACAAACGGTTAATATGAAATATTTTGCCAATGGTAACAAACTAGTCACACAGTGCACGAATATGAACCAATTTACTCTTTGCGCATTCACGAAGAAGACTTTTCTTAAGCACCTCCATATATGTGTACTCGTATACATATATATGATATAATTGACGCATTTTGGGTGTTTGGCCGATCTTGTTTTTATGAGAAGATTTTTCATGGCAGAAATACGCTCGGGGGCTTACCATTGTTTGCTAAAGTTCCACCGCTATTTGAACAACCCTTTTCCTATCATTTGGGGTTTCATACACAGAGATTCGAACTTGCTCATTTCCAAATGGCAGACACGCACCAACCCGTTCGTTTATGGCGGCCGCCACTTGCACCTTGGTTACTCAGTTTCCCGAAAAGAAACAGCCTCCTAAGATGATTCCATCTCTGCCGTAAAAGAGACTAGAAGTAATTAGAGGTCTCACCACATGGATGTCTAGCAGGCAATGGTTAGGAAACCCATAACAATCGAGAGTTTGTTGACCGTAGGAGTTCTGTTAAGCGCTTCCGGTACATGCGTGACCAGAAGGATGTCGAGGTCTTACAAGCTTTTATTCTTGTCTAGCGCTATCTGAATTGATACGTAGCCCACGATTCCAGCACCAAAACACAGATAGCTAACGGAAATTTTATGTTCTCTTTCTACGGGTTGTAATTAAATGGACTCCCTACATAACCATCTCACGAGCTGTGCAGTTTCAGACATTAGAGTATCCACTGATTGGCACTTACATAAAGCAAATATAAGTTTGGTGCAATGAAAAAGGAAATATGAATCACTTTTTCCCATTAATTTAGTCAAGAAGTAGTGGGAGTTTTTGTTAAACTTTGGGAACTGGAAAATGAAATATTTCGCAGTTTGTCATCTTCACTCCACTCACATGCACCCAAAAGTATTGTATTAATTTAGAGTTAGTTTGAGAAGATTCGTCAATTTATTCATTGCAAATGGCAACTGATTAGCAGAGGCTCGGAGTAGGTATGAACTCAAAGTTGATAGCAAACTTTTGGGTGGAGTAATCCGCCCATGACCATCCTTTTGAACTTCAGTCACTTCTGAGAGGGGAATAGTAACATAACTGATCAAGTAAAAAATGTGGAATATCAACATAAACATTCATGGCTAGGGTGAAGGAGGTTCAATGAAATATTATAATATGTAATACAAAACTCCTTTAAAAGTGGTCATCATACATAAATAACGTTTCGAGAGCATCTTGTGGGGAGAGTAAATAAGATTTTTATATAGATTTGGACTTTTGAAAAATCTTGCAGCACGTCAGTCTATTCGAGAGTAATACTCTTACGCAGAGGCAATGTGTGGTATTTACTGTACGAGGGGTGCCTTTTATATTTCGGGATTTGGCAACCCTGGTGTTGCAATCTGGCCACTGACAGCTGTATCGCAAAGTTTGACATTTTTTGGCTTTTACGTACTCAGAACGTTTTGGAACACCAGCGCTATTTGTGTGGTTAACAGTAACTTAAAAGATTCATCTCGGTCCAAAAATGGAATTAAATCGTGAACATTTTCGTGCTATTATTTTTTACAACTTTCGACGTGGATTAACTCAGCAACATTGCATGGATGAACTTAATTCATTTTTTGGCGATGAAGCTCCACCAAGGACCAGTGTTTATCGATGGTATGGTGAATTCAATCGTGGTCGTAGTTCACTCCAAGACGAATTTCGTGAAGGTCGTCCAAATTCAGTTGTTGTCCCGAAAACCATTGATGCTGTGCGCGAACTGATATTGCAAGATCGTCATGTGACCTATCGTGAGATTGAGACAATCTTAGGCATTAGTGGGACCAGCATACATTCAATATTGCATAAATATTTGACTGTCAAAAAAATTTGTTCGCGTTGGATCCCACACAATTTGTCAATCGCTCAAAAAAAGGCGCGTGTCGATTGGTCGAAGGAAATGCTCAAAAAATACGATCGCGGGGCTTCGAAACACGTCTATGACATCGTGACAGGTGATGAATCATGGATTTACGCGTATGAGCCCGAAAGTAAACAGCATTCGACTGTATGGGTGTTTCAAGATGAGCCAAATCCAACAAAAGTTGTTCGCGCACGAAGCACTTCCAAGCAAATGGTCGCCTGTTTTTTCGGAAAAACTGGACATGTCGCAACCGTACCACTAGAACAACGCAGAACAGTAAATTCTGAGTGGTACACAATCATTTGTTTGCCAGTTGTTTTCCAAGAAAATAGGAAAACCAATCGCCAAAGACGGATCACTCTTCACCAGGACAATGCAAGCTCTCACACATCGGCTCAAACAACTGCATTTTTGAGCACCCAAAACATCGAATTAATGGGTCATCCGTCGTATAGTCCTGACTTGGCACCGAATGTCTTCTTTTTATTCCCTTACGTAAAAAACAAATTGAGAGGTCAACGTTTTTCGACACCTGAAGAAGCGGTTGCGGCATTCAGAATGCATGTTTTGGAGGTACCTCATTCAGAGTGGCAAAAGTGCTTCGACAATTGGTTCAAACGCATGCAAAAGTGTATAGATCTTCATGGAGAATATTTTGAAAAACAATAAAGTGATTTTCGATGATTAGAATTTGTTTTTGTTCTCTAATCCCGACATATAAAAGGCACCCCTCGTATAAGAAAGACCAGATGGCGTATATACGACATAGAAAACACGGTTGGGTGCTTTGTGAAGCTGGGCACATTTTGTGAAAGACGTTGTTTAACAACTTACCCCGCTCGCTGGATAATGAATTAAAAGAATATTCACCTTCAACCTTAGCCTGACTCGTAACTCAAGTAAATATTAAAAAAGCGGTCTCGTAACAAAACTGATAAATTTATAAGAAATTATTTACACAAACACATCTCAGGGTGTAAACGAATTTAGTAAATTGAAGTGTAAATGGATATCAAGTAAAGACTTTGCTTCATTGCATCGACGCCGGCACATTATTACTCCGTAATGGGTAGGACGTTTGTGCCATTCCACATGAGTTTGTTACTTGATTTTGAACAAGAATTGTTCTGTCCACAACGCAGACTAACAAACACATCCCCACCACCTTGGAGGCAGCTCGTATGATGAATGACTGCTGCATAGACAAGGCAGTAAAATTTCGTTAATTTACAACATTCACATTGCATTTGCTTTGTTGTCGAATGACAAATGAGCTCCAACTTTATTGTGGCAGGTAGCAGGCACAAAGCCTCGTCTGAATGGTTGCATTTGCTGCTGTTTTTCTGACACTAACTGCCATTCGAACATTTGGTAGCTTAGTATTGTCGACGCGTCTATGTGCCGTGGTTGAGGGTGCATAAAAGTTATTGTTGCCTAGCAACTGTTTGTTGCAAACTCATTTCACTGCAGTTGTCGGCAGTTGGTTGTAAAGTTGGAGTTTTTTTGTGCACTGCAATACATGAAACAGTGTCCTTTTAGACATGAAGCCGCCAAAATTCATTAGCAACATGTGTCCATGGTGACAGTGAATTTGAATTTTGACACTTGCCGCATGGCATATGCAACGCAGGCAAAAATTAATTAGTAGGCATTTGAAGCTACTATAAATTTTGTGAATTCCTGCCCTATTAGTACGATGATTATATGTAACTAAAGTTCAGTCGTTTTCTAACTTTCGCTGGCTGCACTGGAATACAAACTTTGCCCTTCGTACCACTAATTCCTTGCTTGTTGCCACACATATGCACACACATAAATAAATATACTTGCCTGTTTACCCAGCAACTGCTAATTAGTGTTTTGGCGAAGCATGCAATTCAATCTTGTTACATCGCACATAAGCACATGTGCGATTATGCCACAACTCATACGTTGATTGCCACAAGTAGTGGTCAGCGAAGTGCAAATACACAATTCATGTGTTTCCATAAAGGCGGGTGTTTATACGCTACATCATTGTGCATTTGCCGTTTGCGGTCTTAGTAGCTGCCATATAACGTATTACAAAATCCTTGCCGCATAAGACGTTTCGCCACACGAAAGGGCTTTGTATATAGCTACGTATATCGTGCATACTACAGTACATTAAGCCGCGTGCTCTGGAAAATGGCCACTGCGTCGAGTTTATTTGTTCTCTGCGTGTCCAGCAAAATACTGCATTATTGATTGTGTAATGCACTTCAATTAGTCCTGGTATGCTTGACGGAGTATTGACATTTGTACATATATAATATATTTATAGTATAACTGTTATGAGCAAATAAAAAAAAAAGATGAAATTAACATAGTTTTGATTATTGGTTGTAGATCAAATATACGCCTCATTTTCACAAACTTTCTTGCGGCCAGTTTTGCGCAGTCAATAATAAAGGGTTTTTCATCTACCCGTATGTTGAAATGGAATAAAACAAGTTATTGACAAAATTTTTTTTTTATTTGAAAGGCGCATATATGCCATTAAGTGTGGATATGACATCATTCAAATGCCCGCCTCGGCTTCTTACGGTGGAACGGATCCGAGTGGTCCAATTTTCAATGACTCTACCGCATAGATCCGGCTGAATTTGAGCGATGGCCTGTGTTATGTTCACCTTTAGAGCATCGGTCGATTGTGGTTTATTTGCATAGACCTGAGACTTCAAGAAACCCCACAGGGAAAAGTCTAGCGGGGTCAAATCGCATGACTTTGGTGGCCAATTCACATCACCCCTGCGAGAGATAACCTTACCCTCAAATCGTTCATGTAGAATGTCAATCGTGGCGTTTGCTGTGTGGCACGTACCGCCGTCCTGCTGGAACCACACGTCGTCTAGGTCCATATGGTTCAATATGGGCCATAAGAAATTGGTTATCATCGTTGTGTAGCGCTCGTTGTTGACGGTGACCGCCTCACCAAAGTCGTTTTCAAAAAAGTACGGACCACTGACGCCGCCGGTCCAAAATCCACACCAACGGTAACTTTTTGAGGATGCATTATCACCTGGTGAGCCTCGTGTGGATTGGTGTCGCCTCGTCACTAAAGATGATTTTTCGCCCAAAACTGGGGTTCTCATCCAACGAACAAACGGCGTTGTCTATGGTCATCAACTTTGAGCTCCTAGGTCAGTTGGATCTTGTACAGGTGTAGGCCCAAGTCCCGACGCAAAATTCGCCAAGTTGAAGTATGCGAAAGGTCAAGTTCTCGGCTGATCTTGCGTTCCTTGAACGTACGGGTGTTGGCTGATTGTTTACTGACCCGGTCGTCTCAAATTTGGCCACCAAACGTTGAAGAGTCGACTTTGAAGGGCCACCACGTCAACCGAAAAATGGGCGCAATGCGCGCAACGTTTGCGTTAATGAACACTCATTTTGATAATAAAGTTTTATCATTTGAACGTGCCGTTCAATCGTGTAACTTGTCATGATGATTTGGCATAAGCAACTGAATAATAAACAAAAGATTTGACAGATGTCACCAAAACAAAATGGCTGCCACAGGGCGCCAAAATCGACCCGCGCCAATTGAAAAACCCTTTATTTAACAAACGTCTGAAAATGTGATAGTCGCTTCGTGCCAAGTCTGAACTATTTATATATTTTAATTTCGAATCCAGCCTCTCGCATCTTCTTGCGCATTCTCAACGGTATGTGAGACCAGGCATTGTCTTGGTGGAATGCAAAACCCTTCCCAGCTCTCAATACTGGCCATTTCTGGTCGATCGCTCAATTTAATCTGGTTAGTTTATGGCGGTAGAGGTCGAAATTGAGGTTGCGTGGTAGATTATTCCTATCCCATCCCAACAAACACACACCAAAACCTTCTCAGCCGTTAATTCGCTCGTTTCAATAGTTTGCGCAGCCTCATTGCGATTGTACCACGATATCTCGTATGTCAGTCTGTACTTGGACCAGTCTTTCATCGCCATTTACCATCTGCTTCAAAAATGTGTCGATTTTACCACATTTAAGCAAAGAATAGCTGGCATGGATGGTTTCCAGTTTTCCCAATGGTTTTCTGGCTAATCTCCATATCCTGGGAAATGAAGTAAATTATCTCATTCCGGTCGACTTTTGCAATTTCCATGATTTTATCAATATTTTCGATGATTGATCTACAAGTGCATGCCTCATTTCGATGACAATTTTACCTGAACAGAATATTTCCAATCACTCTCAGTTTTGATAGTTCATTTGATACTGTTTTTTCGCATGCTCCGAAAGCTTTGGTTATAGTGATACTGAAAAATGTATCGAATTGGTTAATTTTTTATTCTTATCTATTTTAGAATACACAACTATATATATATAATTGGAACGTACACCCTTTTTTTAGGTGTTTGGCCGAGCTCCTCCTCCTATTTGTAGTGTGCGTCTTGATGTTGTTCCACAAATGGTGGGACCTACAGTTTTAAGTCGACTCCGAACGGCAATATTTTTTTATAAGGAGTTTTTTCATGGCAGAAATACACTTGGAGGTTTGCCATTGCCTGCCGAGGAGTGACCGCTATTACAAAAAACTTTTTCTTTATTTAGGTCTTTCATCCAGATTCGAACCTACGTCCTCTCTGTGATTTCCGAATGATAGTCACGCACCAACCCATTCGGCTACGGCGGCCGCCTATACACAACTGGTCTCACTAAATACAAAATTTTCAAAAAACTTTCGAGCGCAATATCCCCTTTAAATCGCCGCTCAGTAAAGACATCTAGCCTGGCTAAATGGAAAATGGAAGCCTTTAAAAATAAAAATAAGCCTACAGGGTCCGGCACACTTTTGCCTTGAATACGGCCTGCAGACGGTCCAGAAACGAATCGCAAGCTGCCCGAATGTGACTTACAGGTATTTTGGTCCACTCGCAAACAATGGCTTTTTTCAGCACCTCCAGACTGGTGAATCTTTTAGTTCGGACCTTGCTCTCCAAAATGGCCCAATGAGAATAATCCATCGGATTCACGTCTGTTGAATTTGAGAGCCATTGTGAGGACGTTATGAATTTCGGAACGTTGTTTTTTAGCGATTCTTGCTTCACTTGAACTTTGTGAGACAAAGCCGAGTCCTGTTGAAACGTCCATGATCTGTCACCGAAATGTTTGTCTGTCCATGGCGTCAAAGCAACCTCCAGAATACTTTTCCGATAATATTTCGCATTTACCTTGACGCCAGACTCGATGAAAACGATTGGAGAGCGACCATTTGCGGTTACAGCGGCCCAAACCATTACCTGTGGCGGGTGCTTACTCCTGGTGGCCAATCGATGACTCAAATTTTCGTATGAACGGTCGGTAAAATAAACCCTATCGCTTTGGGAGTTTACGAATTGCTCAATATAATATATTTTATGTTTTGCGATATTTCAAGATTGCTCACTCATATCAAAGCCTAAATGGGTATGAGCTTTTGCTGTTTTGTTTTATTTTTCTCCGTTGCGCTGCTGAAATATACATGCATGCATCGTCTATGAGGGAGAAAATTGGGATCCCCCTGACTACCTGCGGTCTGCTCCTGGAAAGATGGGCATCGCACCAACTCAGCGAGCGCTGGGCAAATACACAAACGTGTAAAGTCGCGAAATTCTTCTGGCCACGTGTGGACCGAAGGCGCTCGGGCGAGCTTCTGAGGCTGACAAAATATCAGCTCTCCAATCTAGTGGGTTCTCTCACAGGACACAATGCGCGAGGAATGCATGCTGTGAGACTTGGAATCACCTCGAGTCCTTTTTGTGCTGGATGTATGGAGGATGAGGTGGAATCATCTCAGCACCTTCTCCTTAGCTGCCCTGCTCTGGCGGGGCTAAGATTCAGGCATCTTGACTCTTACTTCTTTGCCACGCCTGCTGATATATTTGGCGCTGGCATTAAAAATCAGATGAGTTTCATCAGCAGCACAAAGCGGTTGACGCAAACATAGTCATCGTTCATAATCTGTACGCTCCTAACCATTCCATCACCACCTCTCCCCGCCCTCTCCCTGCACCTCATCGGTCCTTCCCTTCACTTCACTTCCTTCACAATTGTATCACAAAGGACGAATCCTTCTTCGTCCAAGTGTGCTCACTCCCTTGGCAACCATACCAACCTAACCTAACCTAATGTGAGTGCAATGTACCTTCGGTATTAAGGAAATGAATTATTTTTGTTTATTTATGTTACGAAAGATATAATAAATATGTTTTTGCTTTAATAAATTTTTGTTTTTATAAAGGCGAAACAATGCGTTTTTATAAAAGCTGCCTCATGGGCCATGTTTACCATGAGAGGGCTAAAAGATATGTCTACCATTCTAGGGTTAATACAAAATGAATATGTTCCACCTCAAAAGCATGTCGATATATTTTAATTCTTAGTCAAACAATCGTCACATTTAACAATTAGTGAAATTGTGAGTTGTTGTGTAGCAGGAGGAAACTTTATTTTTCTGCCCATATACAATGAGTTCTGCCAGCATTTATAAGCATGAAGAAATGTATGTATACTGCTTTTAAATGTGTAAAGTTTTTCTTGTATTACAATTTTTTAGACCTAGCCCTTAGAATTAACACGAGATTAGTCAAGAGCTAGAGAATTGGCATAACAAAAATTATTTAAATATGTATTGGGCGGCCGCCGGAGCCGAATGGGTTGATGCGTGACTACCATTCGGAATTCGGGGAACGTTGGTTCAAATCTCTGAGAAACAACAAAATGAAGAAAAATTTTTTTCTAATAGCGGTCGTCCCTCGGCTGGCAATGGCAAACCTCCGAGTGTATTTCTGCCATGAAAAAGCTCCTCATAAAAAAAATATCTGTCGTCCGGGTTGGTTTAAAACTCTAGGGACCGCCATTGGAAAAACATCAAGATGCACAACATAAACAGGAGATGGAGCTCGGCAACCAATAAATGGCGTAGGTGTTAATTATATATGTGTATAAATATACCAAATAAGTGGCAGTGGCAAGGAGTGATGGATAATTGCGAAAATTAGGACAAACACTTACAAATTTTTGTGTTGTTGTTGTTGTTGTAGCAGCATAAACATTCCCCCTACCTACATACGGGGAATGCTGCTGGAGTGACAGTCCTTGGCCGGATAGAAATCCGGGTCGTTTCGGTAACGCAGAACCGACTGTCGTGGAAACGAATTTTTGTGTTGTCGAACGCACTGGTTAGTAACACGTTGCTCGACATTCAACATACAGTTGGCCCACTCATTACACCGCGTTACACACATTCTGTCCAATAAACCAAATATACTTTTTCAGAAAGGGGATAAAAAATAAAATTACACATGTATCGGCGATTTTCATGTACACGTCAGAATTTTTTTTTTTGTATTTTATAACTTTAAACGAGCAATTCTTGTACGCATATCTGTTTGGCCACACGATCTCAGGATTAGCTTAACGGATTTGAATTAAATTGGGCACACAGATAGTGTATCACATTTCTAGACTTTTCACCTAGGTGTTGCCACTGACAATGTTTCACAGGGTTGCCACCTGCTCGAAATTAAAAAAAAAATTGCATGAGATATGTCGATGTGGGTATCAAAAGAAAGGTACTTCACTCCGCATTACAATAGAGATATAAAACCCCGAATTTTTTTATTAATTTTATTATATTAAAATTAAAAATTGTTACATTAAAAATTTTAATGCTTTTACAGAAACTTAGGCCTTTTGTTTTTGCGTTTGTAAGCATTTGTGTCAATATCGCGACAAATAGAGTATTCGCCAAGCATATGCGTAACGTCTTGTCCTTTAAAGCTAGCCGCAATGTCCTAATGGAATCTTTCGCCATGTTCATCGCTACAAGCTCCTAAATCACCAGGGAAACAATCTAAATGATTGTGAAGGAAATGGATCTTTAGCGACATTAATATGCCCATTTCGCCATATGCCGAAATCATTTCTGCAACAATATTTTTATAATTGTCAGCTCGTTTGTTGCCAAGAAACTGCTCAATAACGGCAACTGTGCCTTTCCATGCACGTTGTTCGATAGCATTCAATTTTGATGAAAATTCATAACTTTGACAAATTTCCTTCTCGTACAAGGTCATTGAAGTCGGCTTGCGTTACTAAACGCGGCACTGCAGTCCCAAGTTCACTGGGTGTTGGTACAAATTCCTATATTTCTGGTTCCCCGCATCTCGCATTCGATGCAAGAAATGTTGATAGCATTGTTGGTGCTACTGTTGGTTCTCCATCCCTTAATTCGCGAATATCATCAAAAATCTCCATTGAAGCCGCTATACGTTCTTCTGGTGAGTACAGAACCGCTGGAATAACCGATTCTACATTAGCGTAGCGAATTTTGTTGCGGCGAAAGTATTGGTACGCTTTAGTTTGAGTAAAAGTTACGCAAAAGTAGCACAGTTCACTGCAGTGCTCCGTACGTGGTAGCCAAATTGTTGGTACAGAGTACTTTATTGTTGACCTTCCATCAGTAAACTTGCATAAATTTCTATAGCAATAGTCGCACACGACTTCCGGAGTATACCACAAGTAAGGAACATAAGCAGTCTTGAATATTTTCTGAAACGAATTAACCACTGTTTTCGTAATATTTTTAAAATTTTTACTTGGTGCGAATAAGCCACAAACGTAAAAAAAGTTATTTCGAGTCGGGCACTGCATTTTTCGTAAGATGAAATATACAGAAAGACGTTTTCGCGCAACAGAACTTAAAACAATTGTCGAAGTATACGTCTCCTAGTAGCGCAACTGTCAGATGATCGGAACTTCCGGAACTGTAACAAACACACAAACGGCACAGAGTGTGTGGTATGAAACAATAAATTAAAGGTTAATACTCGTAAGTTGTTTAAAAATTTGGAGTCCCTTCAAGTTAAGCCGAAAATTAAAAAAAAATTGTATTTTTTAGAAAAAAAAATTCAAGAAAATCTGAGAATTGATAAAATTTTTTTTTTTAATTTTACATAATAAAAACATTTCCACGAATCTGCCTGCAGAAATTCAGTGCGATTGGATCACGGAAAAAGGGTTAAAAATTGATCCAAAGTTTTTCACACAGGCAGACTACGAGCTCTATATTTTATACATAAAAAAACAATTCTGACGTGTACATGAAATTCGCCGATATATTTGTATTTTTATTTTTTCTCCCCTTTCCGAAATATTTGATCCATAGGACAGAAAAAAATTTCTTTTTTGTAACGCAGTGTTATAATACAGTGGTAATAGTACTAAATGATGTAACTAATTGCGTTCATTTGTTACACTGCTGCATGATAATTCTGTGACATTCTCGTTCGTGAATGCGTTTATTCTGATCAATAACAAATACAAGATTTCTGAATTGAAAATTTGCAAAGCGCTCGAAAACTGCCGTTTATACATATATACGGCAAAGCGTCCCTTTTTTGTAGTGAGTTATGGGTGAATTAAACCGCCATTGATTTAATCATTTTACACCTCTATTTACAACCAAATACACATTAAAGATTAAGTATTAAACACACACATTCATAGCCGTGAGCCACATTGGTACGTATATTCATCCATAGCTTTTTCTAGTACACACATGTGTCTGCGCTACCTCGAAATTCAGGTACTCTAGCAACACATTTACGTGATTCTGCGGAAAAATGTAGCAAATACTAGGGAATAAGCATGTGAGCCAAGCAAACGTGAGGTGAAAAACCAAAAGGTGTATAGTTTCTACTAAAATTAAGCGCACAATCACTGCAGTGGCATTTTCCAGAATACGTACACACATTCATACCTGCATAGGCGACAATCAGCACGTCACTTTTGCATGGTGCAGGTGGCGCATGCTAACATTATGCATATAGAGGTGCCCCCAACAGGGTGTGGAGTAGTGAGATGGTTAAAAAATGAAGCGTTGAAAAACCGCATTGCATTTTCCAGCCACGTATACGTACATACACTTATTTAGTAGTTGTGGTTGAAAGGGGTACGCACGGTCACGAAGATGAATCCCACTAACATATGCAACACAGCTTGGTACACCTTCAAGCCACTGGATTTTGTCGTGTTTGCACTTTTTATTGCTGAACTTTAACATTTCGGTGCGGAGATAGCAGTGAACTGCGAAATAAAGAAATTTCCTTGCCGCATTGCCACAAAACGTATACGAATATAAATGTGCAAAGTTGGCTCTTGGTGCCGTAACACCATTACTATTATTGTGTGTAATGAGCTTACTTGGCTTTACCATTTCAACTGCTTCTTTAGTAGAATTAGAAAAAAAAAACACAATTAATTTAACAAATTACTTGCCACAAAAGCTAAAATCGCTAATTACCAGAAGACAATGGTGAATTTTAGGATAGCCATGCAAACAACTATACATATGTACATACACACATACATATGAACTGTAACCTGTAATTGTGTGGCAACCGAAACAATTTCTATAGAAACCACATCTGTAATGTGCAAAATTCAGCAGAACTCCTAATCAGCTGACTTAAAGCCAAGTCTATGAACTTTAGTACTCGTATATGGTATATGAAGCTTAACAGCCGAATGTGCTTACCCCTCACCGTAGTGCATATAATGCACATAAAAACAAGGTGGTGAAAAGTTTATCATCCGATTTTGTTTTTGCTTAACTTTTGTACAGAGTAAAAAAAATATTTTTAGTGATGGAAATCTTAATTTTGACGCTCCATTACATGTCCGTTTGCATGCTGCAACTGTATAGTCCACAAGTCCCAAATATAACTAACGTAGGACGTCATTTGCAAAAATTATAAATCTTCCGATAGGATGATTAGTTTTACGCCACCTTGTACATACATTCACATCCACGTTGCTTTTATCCTGCACACGTATGTGCTTAAGCGATAAACTGAAAATGGTGCTGCACGAATAGATAATCGGTTGCAACATTTTCAATACAATTTACAATTGCGTACAATTGTGGCAGCTTTTTGTTGACTCAGCTATCGCAACCAAAAACTATCGACCAAAAACTGTAATATTACTGCTTGCCAAGAACAAAGGGAGTGTTGTTGCTATTTACGTGCAGAAGATGATTGTCGTTCATCTCCAAAATTTGCTTGAGGGTGCTTCAAGTATGAATTAACTTTTAAATCAAAGATTGTCTGGATACTCCTACCTCAGTATTATGAAATGAAATATGCATATTTAATGTAAAATCGTTATTTCTTCACTGACATATAGACATTTGCATCATGTCGAACGTGACCGTTTTTCAAAACAAAAAAAAAAAAAAACTGCAATCTTAGGCGAAAATTAATTAGCCTTATAATTATAATTGATTAACCTCTTAATTAGTCCTAAAATTGATGCTCCAGTTGATTTTGAGCAATTTTTGGTTTTCAAAATAATTGCAGAAAAAACCACGGCATTCGGGCGGACCAAAATGATGGGTCTTAAAAATGATTTTGATTTTATCTGATAATCCCTGTCACACAGGCCATGACACACGTGACATTCTTTTTTTGCCTCATGATATTTATGTTGCTTTTGTTGTTGTTGCTTTTTTGCATCATGATACGAGGGGTGCCTTTTAGATGTCGAAATTTTAATCATCGAAAATCACTTTATTGTTTTTCAAAATATTCTCCATGAAGAACTATACACTTTTTTGAACCAATTGTCGAAGCACTTTTGCCACTCTGAATGAGGTACCTCCAAAACATGCATTCTGAATGCCACAACCGCTTCTTCAGGTGTCGAAAAACCTTGACCTCTCATTTTGTTTTTTACGTACGGGAATAAAAAGAAGTCATTCGGTGCCAAGTCAGGACTATACGGCGGATGACCCATTAATTCGATGTTTTGGTGCTCAAAAATGCAGTTATGTTAGAGCTCGCATTGTCCTGGTGAAGAGTGATCCGTCTATGGCGACTGGTTTTCCTAATTTCTTGGAAGACAACTGGCGAAGAAATGGTTGTGTACCACTCAGAATTTACTGTTCTGCATTGTTCTAGTGGTACGGTTGCGACATGTCCAGTTTTTCCGAAAAAACAGGCGACCATTTGCTTGGAAGTGCTTCGTGCGAGAACAACTTTTGTTGGATTTGGCTCATCTTGAAACCCCCATACAGTCGACTGCTGTTTACTTTCGAGCTCATACGCGTAAATCCATGATTTATCACCTGTTACGATGTCATAGACGTGTTTCGAAGCCCTGCGATCGTATTTTTTGAGCATTTCCTTCGACCAATCGACTCGAGCCTTTTTTTGAGCGATTGACAAATTGTGTGGGATCCAACGCGAACAAAATTTTTATGCAATATTGAATGTATGCTGGTCCCACTAATGCCTAAGATTGACTCAATCTCACGATAGGTCACATGACGATCTTGCAATATCAGTTCGCGCACAGCATCAATGGTTTTCGGAACAACAACTGATTTTGGACGACCTTCACGACCGCAGAAAATATTTTTAAATCATCGGCAAACAGAAGAAAATTGGCAAACGAAAAGCCGATATTAGTATCATTAAGAAATAAAACAAAGTGAAGAGGTCGGCTTGAAATCCTTCAGCAAAAATTTAAAAAGAATATTCACCAAGGCAAACAATATGGTTAGGTTGGGTACTATAGAACTACCCGTGACAAGTCCACCCTGATATTGTGAAATCAAACTTTTGGTCGCAAAATACATATTTTCTTTTATAATTCCTTCGAAATGTTGGGTTATAGAAAACTTCGAGATCGGCCACCATTGCACACATCGTTTTTGCCACTCTTAAAAGTTGGAATAATAACTGGGATTTTTCAATCATCGATAAAAACTTCAGAAAATAAATTTTTTTTTGAGAAGAATAACAATGGCTGGGCAATTTTAGAAAAAAATTAAGTTTCATTTTCGCGTCTTGTTGAATTCAAGTATCAGGAATACTTCATATACATACCTACATATATACCGTCAGTGTCAAAATAAAGTGTACACCATATATTGTTAAGATTTGACTATTTGTTTACTTATTTTATAATTTTAATTATTTGTTTATAAAAATATGGTTCGTACTAAAATAAAATTCATATAAACTAAGGTTTCAAACTTAACACAAAATTTGTAAAAATTCTGCAAATGTTCAGCAAAATTTCACAATTTTTGCTAGGAATTTATAGAAAAATTTCAGGTACGCAGTTTTGTAGATTATTGAATTTTGGTATAATAAAGTGCAAGTTTAAGTACATTCAAAAGTACACTGATTTTTGACATTTTTTTAGGAAGTTCATTTTTCGCATTTTCTCTTTTCGATACAATTTTCTTATATGGAAAAAACATCTTATACCGTCAGCAGAAAAAATAGCTTAAGCACTATTTTGGAACATATTTGTCCAGTGAAGCAGGCAACACAAAAAAAATGGGTTCGAAGGCTATGGCTACACTAATTTGTTTACAGAAGCAAGAGGTACGGTGTTAGAAAGAGAAGGATTCACAATCTTTTATAGCAGCGTTAGTCTCGTTATTTAAAAGCCATGCCTCGTAAACTTAGGTGATGCATAAAGTAAATAGGAAGATATTACATATCAGTTTGGGGGGAGTTAAAAAAAAAACTCTAGTGAAGTCATTCCAATGCTTTCGGCATAGTGGTTCACAGTATCTAACCCAAGAATAATTTCGGACCTGTCAACTCGTTGTAGGTGATGAGTCCAGCTAATATTTTATGGATCATAACCTAGGTTACACATTGAGTTAGTACGATTTAGAAGCAGGGTAACACGAAAAGCTCCGGAAAATTATACCAGAAATTTCACTAAACTGGTGATTCTCATAAGAAAAGGTTGACATGTGTTGAAGCCATCATTACATCTCGAACCTACAGTGGAAGTTACAGAGAAGATGAGAAGTTGTTTCTCCAACCGATGACTACGGCATTGACGGCTGACTACCCTGCAGGGATGAAGTACCAACAGCACGGAATAACAAAGTTATATGAGTAGACGGATTGCCAACTAAGCTAATCAAGTATGGTGTTGAGAAGCTGGTAAGGCATATGCATCAACGATCGCGTTTCGGAATTGGAATTGGAATTGAAGGTAACTTCATTTACTTGACAAGCATTTATGCCGACAAAATGTTGCCTTTAAATTCATCGAAGAATCTCTCGGAATACGTGTCTAATTGAGTAACAAATGTCCTTTCCTTTTTTTGCTCGACAGGCCTTTTCCTAATAATGAACGATGTTTTGTAAGAGTCTAATGCTGTATCTATTGGTAATGGTAGAAGAAGGTAAAGGTTTCTTCTACATGAAGCAGTTGGCTTTATTTGGTGTTTCTAAGTGGTGCGAGTTAACATGAAACAGAATAAAGGAGTGGCGCACTTTATTTGAAAAGAGTACAAGGAGGGATTGTTTATCATATAATCATTTCTCAGAATGCCATTTAGACTTGTTTTTGTCTTAAGAGAACACAAACTTTGTGGCATACTTAGCCATATCTTCATAAATTGGGGTACGCCTCGCATTTTGAAAATTGTATTAGCGCGCTTCCTCTATAGTGTTTTCTAGTTTTGGATTAAATTTTCACTCTTTAGAGTTTTCTAGTGCTTCCTGTAAAGCTTTTTTATTGATCTATGTGAGGTGTTCCAGTTACAATCTCACCCTGATCTGGTATAACCAAATGCTTTTCCAATTTCACATAAAGTAACCATTGAACAGTTAAAAAGCATATCTCATAGCCAAAGGAATCGATTCTACGAGAAACATAAAACACAACAAATACTAAAACAACCATGGAGTAACCGATAAAGAAAGTAACAAAAGTAGATGACAACCAACAAAGTTGTAATCTGTTGCACTTGCTGCTCGACAAAACGATAAGTGCCTGCTGCCGTGGCCAGGAAACACACACAACGCAACAGCGCAGTAAAGCGGATGCAAGCATAGCATAAAGGAGAAGAGACAACACAGAAGTAAACAATACGAAATTTGTAGCATGGGAGGGAACGTTCGCTTCAGGCGCCATTGTAGCCAACCTTACTTGGTTGTGTTGGAATACATAGCGTATGAGTAATATTCCATAGGGGAATCTGCTGGAAAAATAAAGGGTAAAATAACAAAGTGCATGCCCGGACCATATGTATTGTGGTGCCCCTTAAATCAATACACAGCGATGTGCTCACGTAAGTATATGCATATGTATGTATGTAAATATATAAATACTTTTTGTGTTGCTCGTGAAATTGCATTTGTTCGCTGTTGCTGACTTCTGGGAAAAGGAGCTGTTGCCTAGAATTGCAACTGTTTTCTTTCCTGTGATGCTGCACAACTCAACATCAGTGCGCTTCAATATTGCGGATGCCAAATACTGCTTGATATGCTCCTTCTCCTCTCAGATTGCAATAGAACTGAACTACTGATTGTTTAAGATTGAAAAAAAAGCCAATTGGTTACCAATCTCATAGGGAATGTGTAAGGAAAGGGGAAGAAAAAATATTAGTCTTACTATCAGTAGATAATAACAGTAAATAATAAAAACTTAAATTTTTTCAAGTTTAATTAAAAACTTCGAAATTATTAAAATGTTTTCACTACTTTTTGAAGGATTTACTTTTCCAATTCAATCATCACTTTTATGTGGAAATATGAAAAGTATTTTCATTTCCCCATAATAATGAAATTGGTAAATTATAAAGTAAAATACATACGCTTCATAAGGGATTTTCAACGTGAAAAAGAAGCAAAGAACAATATCAGCAGAACATCTTCAAATATCATCAATAGACAAACACGGAAAACGTATGGGGTATTCCACACATAGGCGGTAGAAATACAATTTCGATATTCAACGGCAACATGTTTGTTTTTTCTATTTTATTATTTCTGGTGCCATGAATATTTACTCACGTAGCATGAGTAGATTGCTTTACCTTTATGTGAAACTAAAGACTGAGAAAAATCGAGGAATAAAATATCTTATGTTCACAGCTTTTTCATACGAATCTTCACTATTAATTTTATAGGGAGCTTTTAAATGTATTTTCTAGTAAGGACTTACTTAAGACTTATCAAAACATAAAGTCATTTTACGGCGAGATTTTACTTGACTAACAGCCAACAAGTGCTACTTTTGACTAAGTAGGCAACTGAGCAGTAAAGTCCTCTCTCGACGAACAAAACTAACACTCTACAAGGCTCTCATCATACCCGTCCTAACGTATGGCGCAGAAGCGTGGACGATGACAACATCCGATGAAGCGACGCTTGGAGTATTTGAGAGAAAGATTCTGTTCAAGATTTTTGGACCTTTGCACGTTGGCAACGGCGAATATCGCAGGCGGTGGAACGATGAGCTGTATGAGCTTTATGACGACATAGACATAGCGCAGCGAATAAAGATCCAGCGGCTACGTTGGCTGGGTCATGTCGTCCGAGTGGATACAAACGCTCCGCTGGGCTATAAAAACCACTGATTTTGCATAGAAAAAATGCAAAAAAATTTCCACAGGATTAGTTTGGTGGAATGAAAGAGCCTTGGCTTGATATTGATACTTTTACCTATGCAATGCCGGCGGCATGACTAACAAGAAAAAATACGTTTAAACTCTCCAAAAATTTTTGTTAGAAGTTGAAGAAGAAATGTCTTTGCAAGGTATACTTTTAAGGTCTAGGCACTACCACTTACTGTACGTTACACTCCAGACTGATAATGAAGTCAAAATAATAAAATTCCAGAGTGGCTACCATCTCAGGATCATAATTTAATTGAGATTTGCTGGATTATTTTTAGAGATCGCAATACTGCTCAGTATCTTCCCAATATTTCTCAATTAGCGTGATTTTCAATTGACGAATGGAAAGGAATTACCCAAGCAAGGACTGAAAAACTTTCAGTTAATTCTGTTTTCCAAATATATACACGACTTACTAGAAAAACGACAGTATTTGAAAGAATTTAATTACTATAGAAACTGGAAAATTGGATCTTCAAGATTTTTTAACTCGAATACATTTGAATAAAAAATATAACACTTTCAAACCGTGCACCATTTCTTTTCATGAAATATCATTTTGAATGCAGTAATGAGCTATATTTTTTTCACAGGACTGTATAAACTCCAGTTGAACGATCGATTAAAATATCGTATAGTGCGAGTGGCCAGGAAACTTTCCTTTCTGTATTGTATTAAACTTACATATTTATAATCCCATAAACCTTTATTTGCATGTGACAACTCTCACACATGTCCATACATACATATGGCACTGACATTGTCGCCAGTTGTACACTATTGGGCTATCCAATCAATAGGAGATGCTGCATATGTTGCACTTTTATTGGCATGAGCGTGAACACATCAAAGAATGTGCGGGTGTGTGTATGTATACCTATGAGCCATTTGAGTGCACTTGTAAAATGTCATAAAAAAGAATCTATGGAAATTTTATTGATTTGAAATTGGTTGCACAAATATAAATTTTCTACTTTATACTTTGCCGTATTCTTTGGTCGTGCGCTTGTAGTTACAATTGTTGCATGAAATGTTGCCAGCAAAATGTTTTTACCATTTTTATTGATAAGGAAAGAATTCGGTATTGAAGTGTACTTGCTGACAACAAAAACCAAAAACACCACAAAATTGCTAGTTTTCCAAGTCGATGGTTCCATTTTCCACATTCATCTGTAAATGCAGCTTTGAAAGACAATTTATTGGAAGAAAATTATTGATACAATTTCAGGTTAACGATGGGCTTTATTAGCTTTGAAGATAAAATTATACTTGTATTTCAGTCAGATTGAATTCAGTAAAATAGCTGGTGAGAGAAATTTATATGAGAAATCAACGGTCAAATCAACTATGACCCAGGTATGACAACAAGTAAATTTTTTTATATTTATGTACTTTTATTTAAATGGTGTTGATGTCAAATGTAACCGCAAATATTTCAATTCCATAATAACCTAAGGAAAGACTAGAAAAGTGAGAAATGTGGCGGTTTACAAGTTGAGACTCTTTCATTGCCTCAACATTTTCTAATTCATCCTATTCTACTTTGAAAATCGCTAAGGGAACTCGCGTAAAATCATCGGATCTCAGATCTAAGCAAAAATCAACACAGCCATTGCTCATCCTATTTCGTTGTCGCATGCACAACTGATTGGGTAGCGTATAAGCACGTAAAATATCCGAGCACAATTTAGCTCCCGAAACCCCTTTGACGTGGCAGCCGAAGTTACTCTTACAATTTTTCTTCAGATGGCCAAACCATGTAATCTATGCTCTTTGCAAAATGCCCCTATTGTGGCACCGTGCCTTAAATTAGTTTGATTTAATCTCGAATCCTAATATATCTTAATTAATTTTTCTTATTAAAGAAATGCGTTTATAATATTTTTTTTTAATATTTTTACTATTACTCATAATTTTTCCATAGCACCAGATTTTAAAGGCTTCTAGCCGTTGTATGCTTGCAGTTTTTAACGTCCAGGCTTCGCATCTATATAGACCCTAGGCAAAAGCAAAAATAAATAGTTTAGAATCTGCAGTGTGCCCAATGACCGACACTTCGACCTAAAAGATCTTTTGTGTCATATTACAGACTTAAGAAGTAGTTAATGCTAAACCTGCTGACCGGCACATCTACCATTAAATGTATGACATCAGGTTCTATTTAAACTAGATATTCCCTGCCTCAGACTGAGAATTAGTTGAAAGCCAAATTCTTTCAGTAAATTTTCCGCCTTGCGGACAAATTTCGGAATATCTGCAATAGGAGTATTCCTGAGGTTATTCGGATCCATTTGATCTCTTTGAAAGATATGTGGTCTTATCACTGCCAAGACAGTAATAGTTGCACAAGATGTGCTCTGTGATTTCATCATCCTCCAGACGGAGTCTACACTCTGTGCCAATCTTAATGTAAATTTTCGAGAGATGGTAATTTAAGTAATAGTGACCTGTTAGAAAACCTGCTAATTTCCTGGTGTCTCTTTTACGTATCTAATGCAATTTGCTATTGTAGGTAAAAGGTCTTATACGCCAAAAGACGAAGTTCGTGAGTGACTTCCCAATGCGTAATTATTTGAGTATTTTTCTAACTATTTACGCTGCATTTAGCTTCTGTCCATTTGATACCGCAGTATGGCTCGGGAACGTGAAAATCTGCTGCCAACTCCGCCCTAGCGAGTTCATCAGAAATTTCATTAGTTTTTATTCCAGAATGACCAGGAACATAGAAAAGTACAGTTTTATTTGTTATACTAAGTTGGTTAAGCTTCCTAAGGCATTCGCATACTAGTTACGCTTCCACAGAATGTGTGAGTATATAGCTATGTGTGCTCCCTTGTTGCCCTTGAAATGATTTATTCCCGCACAGATTGAAATTGGCTCACAAACGAGGCATAGATCATCATCGATCTAATCATCATGGTATGCATCCAATGATTAATTTTGGAGTCTACACTCCATGTTCTGCCATTCGACAAGCCCACATGGCTCTAATGATTTTCTATTACCGTTTCCAACTTAGGCGTTTATCAAGATAATATAGATATTTTTCTTCGTTGGAAAAGCTTATAGCAGCCCCTTGCACCAAGGCCCAATATTAATTTGTGGGCGAAAGGAAAAGTGATTGTCTTCCTAGAATTTTACATAATGCTTCAGCACGACACCAATATGATATGAGGATCAGCGCTTGGTTAATGAAGTTGGAAATTGTACTTTAAATTTGCCGTAAGATTGTAGCATATCCAATGGCATACATAGCATCGACCATATGTAGAATTTCAAAAATCGTGTCCTTAAATTTTATTCAATATTATGTGTAGAAATTAGTTGATGCAAATTTAATATTTTTTTAAAAGTTTTTTAGAATATTGACTTATACAAATTGCAAAAGTATTTGTGCCTAGTTTTTTGTAATTCTAATTGGAATTAAAAATCTTTATTATGTCCCGTTCACATTGTTTTATCATCTGATAAAATATCCATACCCTTATATAAATAATAATAATAATTTCTCAAATCTTGGGTAGTATCTGCAACTTTTTGGTCCTGACGTAGTGATTTACTATAGTTGAGCTCAAGTATCGCATACACATCAATTTTCCGGAGTTGTATGAGGAGTACTCTCGCGCTATGCTATAGTATATATACCTACTTGTACAGAAAGACCAAACAATTGTACCTTTAAATCGATGAAAATGAAGCAACACAGTCATTGCTACTTCCAACAGACGCTTAGGATAACAAAGCAACGCAAAAGTTAAAGCCAACCAATTCCACAGTTAGAGTCCACATGCCTTTGGTATCCCTTGGAATTAATTAGCGTAAAGGAATTGCACTAATAAACTTACCAATTTATGATGTCGTGAAGACAATGAAAATACCAGCAAATTCTTTAGATCAGAGCAACTCAAACACAAGTCAGAGCCAACAAGTCAACAAATTTCTTTCTTTTCCACCCTTTCACACGTGAATGCAACTCCTAGTAGAATACTTAAATTCATTCGAGGAGGCTTAATTTCGCAGACAGGCGACCTCAGCGCACTCTTCTCCCAGCTGTGACTAATTGCCATTTCTGCACGTACCACGCCAAAATAGCCATTCAAACGGAACTGGCAGCATCGCCTGATACCTACTGCTTGTTGCAGACAACTGTTGCAGTAGAAAACATAATGGGAAACAGGGTAGACTCCAATTCGCAGTGTTAACGAATGCCAAGTGCGAATTCCTGAAAACAGCTTCACAGAAATTCTGGGTATGGGAAATCATCATGACAGACAAAGTTGCCAAGCTGCAGGGCGATAAAATAGGTGAAATATTCCCACGAGCTGTGTGGTTGTGTGAAATTCTTAGCAAGGAATATTCTATAGCAATCAGCTCAATGCCTGACGCTTGGGGAGAAAAACGGTAATCAAATAATTTAAAACGCATTCAGCAGTAGGCTGAGCAGCAGAAGCAACTGCTGAAACAACAACAATAGCAAAGAAAAATTGGCATAGCCAATGGTAGAAATAACAATTTTCTTTCATTTTCTACTTTTCACCCATTCTTATTTTCTTCGTTTGCCGCTGCATGGCTGTGAGTATGAGAAAATGCGTAAAACGTTATCACGTTAGCGATGGATACGTGGCATGTATGTATTCGTGGCATGTCGCATGTGGCATGTGGCATGTGGCATATGGCATGTGTGAGTAACACACACTTGCTAGATACTGCTACTTGTAATATGCAACTCAGTGGATTCCCATCTGAAATGATTGCTTTCAATGGCGCTGGAAAAAGGTATTCTGCGCGAAATTACGAGCTATGCTGAAGAACAACAACCACATTTGATATTCGCATAATTGAATGGTAAAGGGAACGGGGGCGGAAGAAGCAGAACCAATGCGATAAAGTGCAGTTCAATACAATAATAGATGTGGAGAAGGTTATGCCAGTTTATATTAGTTAACACAAACAAACGTACACAAAATCGTAGCCGAACGGTCCTGAATGTTCTGGTTTGAATTTGTGTTTGCTAAGGGCAATTCGAAAGCTGTTTTAGTAAACGTATAGCTGGATGATATTTGCTCCTTGGCGTTTAATGATTTTTATGTGCGCGATACAGTAGGTCGATATTCAAGGCAAACATAGAAGGGCTTATCATGAAACCACAATTTGGGAAATTTATTTCGCTGCTGATGGCTGTCGCAGGCGAATGGGTTGGTGCGTGACTACCATTCGGAATTCAGAGAGAACGTAAGTTCGAATCCCGAAATGAAGCACCATAATGAAGAACAAGTTTTTTCTAATAGTGGTTATCCCTCGGCAGGCAATGGCAAAACTTCGAGTGTGTTTCTGACATGAAAAACCTCCTCATAATAAACCATCTGACGTTCGGAGTCGGCATAAGGCTGTAGGCCCCTCCATATATATTTTGCTGGTAACCACTGTGCTGAAGTTTGCTTATGCGAGCACCTGCAAATTTTCGGATATAAAATATTAGAAAGGCAGCATTTTTTCTGTGCGCTGGGTTAGGGGCCCGCCACTTAAAACGTCCGGTGGGCGAACGTTTTTTTAACATCTCGCTTATTTGCGGACACGCCTCGACGGAAGAGAAGCATGATGTGACCAAAGATTCCTTCTATGAGCGCCTGGAATGTTCCTATAAGCGCATAAAAATCGTGCTTGGCGATTTCAACGCTAGGGTGGGCAAGGAGGGAATTTTTGGTCCCACAGTCGGAAAACTCAGCAGTATTTTTCGTTCTCTACGTACCGCCGCTGAAGAAGAAATCGGTTTCTGGCGAGCCCGAAAAAACAGTAGGTACGACGAGGATTGTCATGAGCCGCAGGAAGAAAAGATACTCCATATAGAGCCACAACGCGAACCATATGGGATCGCTACCGAGAGCTAAGAAAAAAAGAGATACGTATTGTCAGTCAGTAAAAACGATAGGCCGAAATACGTGAGTGCGAGGAGCTTGAGATGCTGGCCAATAGGAACAACGCCCGAAAATTCTACCAGAAAGTTCGGCGGCTTACAGAAGGTTTTAAGATCGGGGCGTTTTCTTGTAAAACAAAGTCGGCGACCTGGTGACTGACATTCAGAGCATACTTAAATTATGGAGGGAACACTTGTCGAACCTGTTAAATAGTGACAGCTGCGCATGTCACATAGAACATGGAGATACCGATACGCCAATCGCCTACGACGGAACTGTTGTTCCGCTACCCGACCATGATGAGGTGAGAATAGCAATAACGCGGCTAAAGAACAATAAAGCCGCGGGCGTCGACGGACTGCCGGCTGAGCTATTCAAACATGGCGGCGAGGAGCTGGAAAAAAGGATGCCTGCCGATTGGAATTTAAGTGTGCTCTGTCCAATCCATAAAAAGGGCGATCCTGCAATTTGTGCCAATTACCGCGGGATTAGTCTTCTAAATATCGCCTATAAGGTTCTAGCGAGCATACTGTGTGAAAGGCTGAAGCCCACCGGCAACCAACTGATTGGACCTTATCAGTGTGGCTTTAGGCCTGGAAAATTTACCATCGACCAAATATTCACAATACGCCAAATCTTGGAAAATACCCATGAAAGGAAAATCGACACATACCATATTTTTGTCAACTTCAAAGCTTCGACAGTACGAAAAGGAGTTGCTTATATCCGGTGATGTCTGAATTTGGTATCCCCGCAAAACTAATACGGCTATGCAAGATGACGTTGCTAAACACCAGTAGCTCCGTCCGTTTTATACCAAATGAGGTTTAAGACAGGGTCACTCGCTGTCGTGTGACTTCTTTAAGCTGATGTTGGAAAAGATCGTGCGAGCCGCTCAGGCACAATATTTTATAAGAGTGTACAATAGTTGGCGTATGCCAACATCGGCCTTAACAACCGCGCTGTTTGTTCTGCCTTCTCCAAACTGGATAAAGAGGCAAAGCGAATGGGTCTGGTGGTGAACGAAGACAAAACGAAGTACTTCCTGCCATGAAACAAACAGTCCACGTCACTATTGACAGTTATGATTTCGAGGTTGTAAAAGACTTCGTTTATTTAGGAACCAGCATTAACACCGATAACAATGTCACCCTGAAATCTAAAGTAGAATCTCTCTTACCAACAAGTGCTACTTTGGGCTAAGTAGGCAATTGAGTAGTAAAGTCCTCTCTCGACGAACAAAACTAACACTCTACAAGACTCTCATCATGCCCCTCCTAACATATGCCGCAGAAGCGTGGACGATGACAACATCCGATGAAGCGACGCTTGAAGTGTTTGAAAGAAAGATTCTGCGCAAGATTTTTGGATCTTTGCACGATGGCAACGACAAATATCGCGGGTGATGGAACGATGAGCTGTATGAGCTTTTCGACGACATATACAAACCGCGGCGAATAAAGATCCAGCGGCGACACTGGTTGAGTCATACCGCTCCGGCTCTGAAAGTACCTTCTGGTGGTAGCAGAGGAAGAGGAAGGCCTCCTCTGCTTTGGAAAGATCAGGTGGAGAAGGACTTGGCTTCACTTGGTGTGTCCGATTGGCGTCGGTTAGCACGAGAAAGAAACGACATGCGCGGTTTGTCAAACTCGGCCAAAATCGCGTAAGCGGTTATCGCGTCAATTAAGAGGAAGAAGATGAGCAAGTAAAAAAGTACAGCAGGCGAAGGCGGACGTGGGATGTTGAGTGAAATTTAGAAGTCAAACAATAATGTGGAAGTCAAATGAATAACTTTGACAGAAAAAATCAATTAAATAATTTATGATAATGATACGAGAAATAAAACGCGGAAGCAGGGGAGGCACGTCATACATACACATGTATAAAGAACTGAGCTGTGCAGCGATGTGCAATGAGCTGTGAATACAAAGTTTTGGATCTTTGTTGAAGGAGGTGGAAAATCAGGGGGCGTTTGGAGCATTTAAAATCCGACTACTTTGTGTCTACATTGTATGGGCATAAACAAGTTGAACTTATATTAATAAAGTTTGGTTTTTTGACAGATTAAAAAAGTAAAGAGCCACTTATATCAAATACAAAAATGTAGTTTAATCTATTCATAGCAGTAAAAGTTAGTCATCCCACTCATCTTCTTAAAAGTCTACATTTCATTCGCCTACTCGAATTTCGCAGAACATGTGACGTTTTATCTTTCGATGCATATTTCATTAGTGTAATTGTACGTAATATATACACACATTTAAATGTGCATACCTTGCACATCGTGTTACCTGAAATATTATGTACGGAGAACTGGCAAAAGTTTTTAGGGGACAGTAAGTAATGAAATAAATCATCGCCAGAATGGAATACCATCAACCAGTTCCAGAAGTTGGGGGATAGAAATTGCGCAATACAGAAAAAGATTCTGGGCAAATGAAATATTTTTCATATTATTTAATAAAATTAATTTAAGTGCTTGCGTTGCGTAAATATGCAGCTACGTGGATAAAGTGAAAAAATGGCAGTTGGACTCTTCTCGCTTTCATGGGGAAGAGATGGCGAATAGTGGAAGGAAGTGTAAACAGTGAAAAGTACGTGGAATGAGCTACAGGAGCGACAGGATGCTACAATTCCACTTTGGTAGTTTGCATTTGGTATGTATATACTTAGTCTTGCCATAAATTCTGTGACAAATTGTACAATGCATACGGCGAGAACAAATTGGCCGAAAAAAGTTCCGTTATTTTTCGGGTTAGTTTCGGGAAAATTTCGCTTGTTAATAATGGAGTGGGGATTACGGAATATCGCATTGCAGTGATTGCTTTATTAAGTGTGGTAAAAGTGCAAGCGAGATTTACGAATTTCTGAAAAAACTTAATATTTCGAGAATGTTTCTTTACCGCACAATCAATCGTTTTTCCCAAATGCCTGAAGTGACAGACAGAAAACGAAGTGGTCATCCTCGTGTGGTTCGAACCAGTGCAGCCTTAAAAGCCGTGCAAGAAAAAACTCGCAAAAATCCTCTTAGAAAGGAGAAAATCATGTCGGGGAAATGAATGTATCGACCAGGTCCATGTTAAGACTAATTGGAGATGATCTTCATATACAAACCTTGCGTGGCTCAACTGGTCATCTTTTGACAACGCGCTTGAAGAAAATTAGACTTGACAGATGCAATCAGCTACTTTGGTGGCACGCGGCCAACAGCCATGAAAATATTATTTTCACAGATGAGAAAAATTTCACTGTTGAAAAAGTTTTTAATAAGTAAAACGAAAAAATCTATGCTAAAACTTTTAAAGACCCAAAAAATGTTGTCTTGCAAAGACGTGAAATCTCTTCATTTCAGTAAAAATGGGGTTAAGACCGGGGCAAAAGTATACCAAGAGAATGTCTTAGAAGACGTGGTGAATCAGCTGAAAAGTACTCTCTTCAATGGAGAGCGTTGGATGTTTCAGCAAGATTCCACTTCAGCCCATAAGGGCAAAACGACCCTGCAGTGGTAAAAAAAACAATATTCCTGGTTTCATAGCCGCAAAAGATTGGTCGGCTGGAAGATCAGATCTGAATCCATTGGACTACAGGCTGTGGTCAGAAATGGAGAACATGGCCTGCCGAAGGCCTAACAGAAATTTGGAGCGGCTCAAACAATCTTTGGTTCGAGGAGCGATGTAATTACCTATGGGGACCGTGCGTGCTGTAATAGCTGAATATCTTCATCGTGTGATGGCTTGTTTAAAAGCAAATGACGGCCATTTTCAATGAAAATTTTAATCTGTTTTTTAATATTTACATGATTAAATAAAACTGACTTCATTGAAAAAAGTATTATAATTTCATGTCATAACTTAACTTGTAACAGAACTTATGGCAGGACTAAGTACAGAGAAGAAAAGGTTTAGTTGTGAGAAGGAAATTATAGGTATACTTTTTTATGTGAGAGACAGTATCCATACATGAAGTATCATATGTAGGTAGGTAGGTATGTAGGTAGATTCGAAGTGTTGTAGTTAACCTACTATACTAAGACGATATGAGCCACCTTGGCATTCTATCTTCCTTTTACTTTAATTTGAGTCATTCGGCAACTCTGGCGAATGACACTCAGTCCATTAAACTCTATCCGAGGTATCTATGTATATTGTCAATGCCTATTCCTGCAGTACCTCTGACTGCAACTGAGCCTGACGCTGTCGAATCCTTCTGTCGACCAACCTCGAAGCTCAACATTAAGACAGTTTTCTTTTAGGACAACGATTGTCACTGCAGCAGCATTACCATTTACCAAAACATTTACGGGAAATGTGTATATTTCCTTGTTTCAATTAGCTATTCACTTCCAAAGCAACTAGCTACCGGGCGCCCTTTCGGAAAGATTTGCAGATATTATAAGGTCATATGCTCTCCAGTTTGTGTCAATGTGTGTACCTGCGATGCCTGTTCCTAATTAATACCATCCAAAACTAACATCCAATAATAATTCAAATCTCTTTCTTATCCGTGAAGTTATACCATCAAAGTTCTAATGAATGTGTCTTTTAATCGTAAACCGTTGAGTCAGACTTTGAATTAGAAAAGCTGAAAAGAAAGGCTGTTTATCAATCACTGAAGTATAATAAGTTCTCTTATCACTTGTATTCCGTATGTTGTTTCTCAAGAGATGTTTTGAGACACCAGTTTCGCTACAATGAAGTCAGCTCCTTGGTTGGCTTTAAACCTCATATTAAAGTAACTAAAATTTGCTGATATTACTTGATTAAATTTACTTTATACAGGCCGAATGAGTTTACTGCCTTGACCTCTTTCATGCTGAAAAGTCTCGAATGGCTAGGCTCGCTGAAGGTTCACCCTCTTTCTCCATTTCAGCATGCGGAAAATCCTGCGAGTCGGCACTGCAAAACCTTGTTGCTACGATAGAGCGGGCCATCGACAGGAGGGACTACGCTATGGGCATCTTTTTGGATATAGAGGGGGCTTTTGATAATGCCACTTTCGACAGTATGTGCAGCTCTGCCTGTAGACATGGTGTTGATCGGGTGCTGGTGAATTATATTCGTTCAATGCTAGCCCAAAGAATCGACACGGTACGGGCGGAGGAGGATCTGCTGGTGTCGTCCGGGGCTAATAGAGGCTGCCTCCAAGGTGGTGTGCTGTCTCCATTGCTCTGGTGCATGGTGATCGATCCTCTACTCACCACTTTAAATGATGATGCAGTCTACCCACAAGCATTTGTGGATGACGTTGTCTGTCTGATAATGAACCCTTCGCTAATGAACATCCGTAGAAAAGTGCAGAAAACTCTGGATATGATTGACATTTGGTGCTGTGCGAATGGGCTATCGGCAAACCCCCCCCAAAACTGGTATTGTCCTCTTTACTAGAAGAAGGAAGCTTGATGGACTCGTTCTGCCTAAGCTAAAAGGAGTCACAATCCATATCTTGGAGTAATCCTCGATAGTAAACTTCTTTGGAAGTCACACATTCAAACAATGACATCCAAAGCACTGAATGCTTTCTGGCAATGCAAAGGTGTCTTTGGGAAAACGTGGGTTCTTTCTCCTAGCAAGGTCCTATGGATCTACACTGCTATGAGAAGACCTATTATCGCCTATGCATCAGTGGTCTCGATGAGTAGACTCTCTCTTGTGGTAGTCAGGAGGATCTTATCGAGACTACAACTCACTGTGTCCAACTGTTGCACCGGAACTTTTCCGAGTACCTCAGGCCCGGCATTAGATGCTCTGATTAGTCTACCACCACTTGATGTTTTCATCCATGGAGAAGCCTTGAAGGCCATCTGTAGACTGAAACACAAAAGGAATTGGTACGACCCCTGTACGGCAGTGGACAACAGAGTAGGCATGGACTTTGATCCAACGATCCTTGCCATGCCCCTTTACTCCATGCCATCCAGAGTCGTGCTTGAGATACAGTGTGGTGCTGCCAGAGGCTCAACTGTGGTCAAACTCAGAAAATGAGCACGGCAAACAAAGTTTTCGCATTTTCACGGATGGCTCCAGGACTAAGCACGGCTCCGGATCTGGGGTCTACGTGGAATCTAGCGAGACAGAACTGCACTTTGCTCTTGGAATGCATGCATCTGTGTTTTAAGCGGAGGTGTATGCTGTTCAAGAAGCGATGAACTTTGTTGTGGAAAACAGATGGATGTGTCTGCAGCGACACCCAAGCTGCGCTCATAGCCTTAGACAGCCCCCCAACCACTTCAAGGGTAGTCGAGTCCTGTAAATCTAGGTTGAACTATGTCGGTGACATAATAGCTTGATGCTAACATGGATCCCGTGACATGTGGGTATCGCGGGAAACGAGATCTCTGACCCGGAGCCCGTGCTGGCACTCCCTTATGCAGCCATCAAAGCCACGGTTAGCAAACGGGTTACTCTATAACCCACAAGCGAGCTTGGCAGGTTGAGAGAGGCTGCAGACGAACAAAACTGATGTTACCTGCCATGTCCAACCGACTGTCGCAGTTCCTCCTGTCACTAAGTAGAGGAGACTGTAAGAGGCTGGTTGGACTGATGACGGGCCACTTTCTATGGGCAAAGCACATGGATACCCTTTTTATATGTACGTATGTACCCCACCGAGTATTACAACAATGGTTCCAGCTACTTGGGTCACCAAGCCATTCACTGACTATTCAGTAAAAAGATAACCAAGGTTTGCTTATTTGCAGTGTTGCCGTCATTGGTTGTCAAAACCGCGAAAAATAAAGTAGCGGTTTTCGGAAGGTACCATCTTCTGTACTCACCGTGTATGTATGTATGTGCTATATTCACAAAGCATATCAAGGCGGTTAAAAGTAAATTTAATTAGTTCTCGAACATACATGTATACACAAGTATGAGATTAAGTGTTGATAGTTGCATGACATTGATAATGACCGCAAATAGATCAAATTAACTAATTCACCAAATTAAAATATTTCACGACTGAAATGGTGATACGAGTATGCACCGAAAATCCAATTTGAAATAATTAATCAAATTCTGCATAAATATTGTTTGAATTTGTGAGAGGAAGAATTCTATCGCTGCGCAAATAAGAGTAAGAGAAATAAATCAGTAATTTAAATGCGCATAGAGTATCACAGCACATAGCAAACGAGCTCCAACTTTTAATCTCGTCAGCGTGAAAAGTAAAAAAAACGCAATACGATAGTGTCTTAAAGCAAAAACAGTAATAATAATTCAAAACAAGGAATTTTTTCAAAGCATTTTCCTGCATTGTTTAGCATGCAACATGCCGCACAGGAAATTACAACAAAAAATAAAAGTATCTAGAAAAAAATTAAGCAACAGACACCACGATGTGAAATGCAGTGAAAATCGGTGGGCAGGGTTGTGGGGTTTGCTGACTGGCCGAGAGTGAAGGCAGCTTAGGTGAGCGTTCAGGAAGGATAATGCTAAACCAGTTTAATGCATACAAAATGATGTACAGCTGTAATAGTTAGCAGAGGCAAAAAACCAGAATTTAAAAATAAACAAAGAAAACTTCCTCGTACAAAAGAAAATGAAATATAAATGCAAACGCTAAAGAGAACAGGGATAAAAATATGCAAAAAAGCTGCAAACTCCTAACGCACACATTTGCGCATCGGCATGCAAGCGCGTGCAATAAAGCTTTAGTGCAGAAAAAATGACGAAGAATAAAAAAGGAAAAAATTCAACGCAAAAGGTGTGGGCTTGAGTGTTTTTTTGGTTTTTGTTTTTTTGGTTTTAAGTAAAAAGTTAGCGCTTGTTGCCTTTTTTGCTGCGCTGCTTGAGTTAAGATGACTGAAGAAGGACATTTGCTGCATGAGTTGCTATGCATTGGTGCATTCTACTTATGTATATGTACGCATGGATGTATGTATATAAATATGTACTCGTACGTAAGTCGCTTTGTTTGTGCATCGCACGCGGCAGTGATCATCTCTTCACACATTTATGATTTCTTAAGCGCTTTCTTTTGTCCGTGGACTTTGGCTTTGGCTGTGATTTTTTAATGTGATTTTTATGAATTTTTATAATGAGCAGCATTTTTTGTTGAAAGTTGAGTTTTTTTGGTTGTTTTGAAACGTTTTATTTGATGATGCTAAAGAGAATACAGGTAAAAGTTAAAATGAGCTGAGTTGCAGTTGGCAGTTATTGACTTCCAGTGTTAAAGTATTATTCTTGCACAATTCGCATACCAGAATATTCATTTTATAGTGACTCAGAAGTAGTATAAAATATCAAAAAAAAAAAAAATGTTATATTTTTTTGTTACATTTTACCACACAATTAACAGATATCAGTCATCCTAATTGAGTAAACAAATAAATATATAAAAGTTTAATTTTTCGAAAAAATATTTATATATTTTCTGTATATAAATGTTTTTATATCCCTCTGTACTTTTGCCAATCCTCGAAGCACTTCCGATATGGGCGTTTTTTGGTATGAGCTTGGGCTCTTCCATCTCCATAAATTTCCATCCTTTCATTTGTCTTTTCAGCTTTGGAAACAGTAATAAGTCGTTGTAGTCCTAGTCAGGTGAAAACAGCAGCTGAGTTTTTGCATTATAGTATTGTAATATCGGACATTGGATTCCTACAGCTCTGCACATTCTTCTGGTATTGCTACAAGCAAACGTCGCATGACCTCAATTTATTTATAAACCAATGTAGTCGAAAGAAATACTTAATGAGCTGGGTGCGCTCTTTTGGTTTTGGTTCTTCCGGCCGCTTTAATTTTGATGATTAGTAGGCTTTTGTTTCAACTTTTAGTCACAAGTTATTGCGCTTTTGGGCAAATTTAAATAGTCAGATAAGTCATTAGCTCAACAGCTCCTAAACTATGTTCATGCGACGGATAAAAACCAGCAATTTCTTAAACAAAACGAGATCTCATTGAACACCCGAAGTGCTTGCGTGGAAGGAGCAAAAAATTATAGGCTTGGCTGCATATCGGCCACCGTGATGGCCATTCGATATCGGTCAAGTTCGAAAACTCGGACAAACACCAAATGATTGAAAAAGTATTTGCTAATAGCGGTTGCCCCTCGCCAGGTAATGGCAAGACTTTCGAGTGTATTTCTGTCTTGAAAAAACTACTCATCAAAAACCATCTGCCGTTTGTAGCCGGCACAAAACTCTAGGCACCCATTTTTGCAAAAACATCAATTTGCACCTAACAAAGGGTGATAGCGCCAATTATACAAGGTGAAGTCCAAAATAAACCAGATTGGCGTCATAAAAATGTTTCTGATGACGCCATCTTTTTAGTGAGTTAGTGCGTTGTAAGTTTTATCTCCAGCTGACTTCTAGTGAAAGCTTGGTAACATTCGGTTCCCTGTCATCGGTACAAAATGAGTTTCTAACAAAGAGCTAATATCAAATTTTGTTTTAAAATCGGTAAAACGTTTACCGAAACATTTGAATTGATGAAAAAAGTTTATGGCGATGATTGTCTATCTCCTGCCAGAGTTCATGAGTGGTTTTCACGTTTGAGAGATTGTTGTGAGGACATAAATTACAATGAACAAAATTAGTATGTAATCAGCGAAAACTCCATCGTAATTTTTCGTAAATTTATCAAAAATGAACCGAAATCATCATTCAAATTCATGGAAGCGGAGTTGAATATCTCCAAAACATTGATTTATCGCATTTTAACTGATCATTTTGGCTTACGAAGGACCAAAAATTGCTAAGAATTCAACACTCGAAAGACCTCATTAAAGAGGCGAGAAAATACGAAAACTTCTTTTACAACATTGTAACTGGTGATGAAACGTGGTGTTTCCAACATGAGCCTGAAATTAAGCATCAAAGTGTCGAATGGAAGGCCCCAGACGAGCTACCACCCAAAAAATCACGTTTGGAGAAGTGAAAAATCAAGTCGATGCTAATTTTTTTTTACGATTCCAATGGAATTGTGCACAAGGAGGTCGTGCCAACGGGCCAAACCGCCAACGAAATTTTCGCTCTGAATACCGCGAAGGAGGAAGCTGGCGCTTATTGCATGATAATACACCATCTCATCGATCCACTCTTGTGACTGATTTTTTTTACTAGAAATCGCATTTTAACCATCAATCACTGACCGTATTCACCTGATATGGCTCCCTGTGTCTTCTATCTATTCGGAAAATTGTATTTGGCCAGGAAAGGAAAACATTTTTCGTCCGTAGAGACCATCCAAGAAGCTTGTACTGACATCCTGAAGGACATTCCGGTCAAAGACCTGAAACAGTCTTTCGGAAAGCTGTTAGATCGCGCAAAACAGTGTATAGAAACCAGAGGGGACTATTTTGAATAAATAAACTTGAAATTATCTGATAAAAGCTTCTGTTGTTTCTATTTTAGCTCAGTCTTGTTTATTTTGGACTTCACCTTGCCTATACACTAGGTGCCATAATTCTATGATCCTTCTATTTGTGAAAAGGTCAAAGATCAAATAAGTCATCTTCGTTGCTTACTATCGTAGCAGTCATGCTGGCGACTAAAAAGCATCCGTGGTACTTATTTTCGGTAATACGCAGTAAGGTGAGTATCAAAAGTGTACGCTCAGTATTTGCATATTGACTTTTTATATTGTTAGAATGATTTTTTGGTAAGAAAAAGTGTTATTTTTATGTAATAAGGTTTTAGTTTATCGGTATTCAATAGAATTCTGTGTGCATTCTTACTATGGATACAAAGTTAAAAGAAATTTACACTGGCGATTGGAAAACCAGAATATGTGGAAAGAGTACCAAAACTATCGAAAAAAAGAAAAAACAGCAGACAGGGCATAAACATACAGACAGTAATTCAAGTAAACAGTAAAAATACCAGAATTAAAGATAACTGCATCAAAAATGAAAGATGAAGTAAGAAATAAGTTTAAAAAATTTATTATTGCTTCAACTGCGAAAATAGCCTTAAGAAAAGCCGGCTATAATGCAAGAATGGCTAGGAATTGCATTTTTCCTAATAAATTTACAAAGAACCACTGCTTTCGCCTACAGAATTTTGGAACAAAGTTATGTTTTTGAATGAAAGCAAGTTCATATCAAAAGAAAAAAAATTGTGTTAAGGAAATCTGAGCACCGAGATGCTGGGGTTGTCAAAGGGGTACTGCATCTCTATAAAGGTCCCAAGCTGTTGCCAGCAGCTCTAATCGCAAGGTTTAAACACTTCTGGACACTTATGGGTGCTTCTGGAAAGAAATATAGAAAATACCAAGCTACAAGCAAAGAGATCTTGAAAGACATAAGGAAGTGCTGAAAACCCATGGATAGCGGACAAGCTACTGAAAAAATTCATATTTTTGAACACTGCAATTTTTTTATAATGGAATGAAGTCTTTGGAGTGTGTCATTTTTGCGTTTCAAATAAAAACACACTCCAAAAGACATAAGTTATGCACTTTATTTAATAAGTTTAATGTCGTTTAATAGTTAAAATAAAAAAAAATTATTTCGAAACCTTATCAATTTTGTTCCTGTTGCTTTTTCAAAAGCAGCGTAAACTTATCGATTCTAAGTAAATATCTTGTTCGCATACAAAGGATTGCGATAACGCATTCAAGTAAATACAAACAATCAATTGCTCCAATAGTAATACCAAACACGAAAGAAAGCAAGAATTAAACTTCTCGTTTCAAAAACTAGAAGGCCAGTTAGAAGTAGTCGAGTGTTGTAGGAAGGCATGGGATCAGAAGATTTTAGACCTCAACCAGCAGTTCAGAAACATGCTTTGTAAACAATGTTTCCCAAAAAAAAAACTCTTGCTTATTTTTTATCTCACAAGTTTTTCACAAATGGTAAAAAAACAAAGTGTTTCTCAAAAATTTTCGGCCAAACAAATTTTTTGGAATATTTTTTCCTGAAAAATAAAAAAAAAAGTTATAAAGATGTTAAAAAGAACCGAAAATATTTCATTGAAAATGACTCTCAAAATTTTAATTTTTTTAAATTGCTTCAGTTTTCTTCTTATTATACTCAAATTCACAAATAAATCAATTTTCCGAAATATTTAATATTATATCCAAACAAACAACCAAAATTATTACTTGACACGTAATCGTTCTACTGGCTATGTAATATTTTCATTGAGCTATGTATCTGGTCGGTATTGCATTACCATGATATGCCGTATGGTCCAAAACATGCATGCTAACGAAGTGATTGACGGACAAACCAGATTCTTGTTTTATTAAGGGTCGTATCTCTCAACGGTTTCTAAATTTACGAAATTTCATTTGGAGGATCAGTCGCGCAAAATTTACACGAGCATCTCATTGCACCAAATGACTTTTAACTGTACTGCGCAGAACTAGGATAGACAGTTTGCGAACTTGACAGGACAGAACAGCGTTTATTCACTGAAGATGCTGGGGTTTCGAAATACCACGAGTGAGTTAGAATATAAATAGGAAATTTTCCTCTCGTAAGACTTTCATACAAGCATTATCATCAATTTATATAAATGGTGCATTTACCTCTAATTGTTATTATTAGGTATCGTCAAATCAATTAAATAAGCTAATTAATAACGCCTTTACGAATTTTCAATTGAAGGAATCAGCAAATTGGCGGAAACACTGAGATTGTGTTGGTGATAAAGGAAGAACACAGTCTACGCTGGTTGTTGTTGTTGTTGTAGCAGCATAATCATTCCCCATGGGGAATGCTGTTGAAGTGATAGTCCTTGGCCGGATATAAATCCGGGTCGTTCCGGTAACGTAGAACCGACTGTCGTGGGAACGACAGTCTTACTTCGTTGCCGTCTAAACAACGACTGATTGGACGAATGTGTGAATACGTGTGAAATGAGCTGGCAGAAGTCTGCTGCCGAGTCACCGATGACGTGGCTCAATTTCGTTTTTCACCATGGCTGATAGAGAAATCTGGTAATCTATCGCCCTTGCACCCATGGTGATATCACAATCGGCATCCAGGCCTAAGTGGACCCTTTATCAACCTCACGAAGAATGGCAACCACCGTAAGTTAACTTACCCACAGTGTGGGTGTAAATATTTTTTTCAATTATAAATTTGCTAAAAACTATTTTTAAAGAGTAATGGATGAACAATATTTGCTATCTTTCAGATACTCCAATGTAACGAAAGCTTGGACTCGTAAAACTAAATTTAATAAAAATATTTTTTCTAGCAATACGAGTATACTCTAATACGTGTTTTACAGTTTGCTTTTATTTTTTAATACAATTTTTTCGTTTCCGATTTTTGTACTTGCAAATTTTAGTTATTACGTTATTTTATATTATGATTTATGAAGGTAAAGTAGAAAACTTTGCCACTTTTGCTAGTTCGTTATTAATCAGATAAAAGCATGGACCGGAGCGTATGAGCAACAACAGCACAACCATACACTCTCCCATACACATTTGTAGGTACATGTGGAGATGTAAGTATGTATAGTGGTATAGAAACTTTTTGAAACCTTTTTTCAACAAACTGCGCAATATTTATTCTTAATTTAAGTATAGAAATTCATGTGGGAATGCTGAATTATTTTTCATTTACATTGAAGAAGATTTCCTGTGTAGTATAAGTCATTTGCTATGTATGTATGCATATAAGTATGCATTTGCAATAAATTTTACTTTTAAAATTATTTGAAGCCTTTAGTTTTGTAAAATTGAAAAATTGTATAAATAACTGATTGAAAGCTTTTCAGATATGTTTGTACCTTCTGGCGCCATCTTTCGGGAAATGTTTGAATTCGATAAGCAGGCTTAGCATTGCTATATTACTACACACTAAAAGTTTTTATCGAACGACATCTATCCTCTTCGAACTCACTGCTCTTTGAAAGAAGATATAATATGTCTATGCCTATGCAGCCGATCTTTCCAAAATGCCAGTTTTCTTAGCCTCATAGATTTGAGAAATATTTTCTTTGACAAACAGATATACCGGTGGGACAATCAACCTAGCCGCAATGCAGCAGATTTTTGCACCCTCCTATCATTTCAGAGATATAGTACGAATTCCTTCTCAATGTCACCAAGCCCATGAGCCGTATGAAATAATTGCTGGTTTCTTCTCGAACATTCTTTTACAATATTAAAGAACACCATAGTTTCTATTCCATTTAGAGAAAAAGACACTGAATATTTATAGAAGAACAGTGAAGTTATGAATATTTCTCTTACCAGGAAAAAGAAGTGCTTCAATCTTTATGTGATTTACGTCAATACAAAAAACTCCTGATCATGAACTCAACTCTTTTAGTGCTCTTTGTAGAATCGGCGGAGCATAATAGTATATAAATCCATCTCTATTGAGCATTAAAATAATGTTTTTCATTACGTAGAGCCATAACAGGCGCTATAAGGCACTTCCTTTTAACGTCCCTATGCATGGGTGTGTGATATCATCGCCATTAACTACCTTTGTACTAATGATCGTAGTACTCAGAGCGAACGAGATACAGGTATTTTATTTATTTATTTATTAGAAATATAATTATAAATAACTATATTACATTACGAAAGGCACTAGTAGCTAGGACTATCGGCCTGAAATAATACTAATAGCTTTTTTACTTATTTATAAAAAAATATTAGAATAAAATTTATTATGTGTAGGGAATTAATAAACAAAATTATTAAAGATAAACTAGTCCAATTTGATATATAAAATCATAAATATTCGTCATATTTTCTAGAGAAATCTCTTTCAGTAAATCGGAAGGTTTCCTGCCGTTAAAGATATTGTTTCTGCCATTGTTATACTTGGTGCAGTAGTTTATTATATGAATAATGGACAGTGGACAGTTACATGCTGAGCAAATCGGGGCAGGCATTCCTTTTAGAAGGTGTTGGTGAGTAATAGGTAATAATTAAACGTTTAAACGAGAAATTGATAAAAGACAGTTCCACTACTTCTAAGAAAAAATGTTGAAAACTTTTCTCATAACCAAGAAAGCAGCTCATCGAACGATCTGACGTGGTATAGACTCTGCGGAGCGACCTGTGATATACGCATGCTGTATGGTTCAAAGCATTAGACTCCCCAGCGAGCATGCATCTCAAACAGCGTTTCTAAAGTTTCTAAGATGATTGACGAGATGCTAATGAGTATAGAATTTTTAAGCAACATGGAATCTTTAAGGGTCCGCTTCTTATCTCCTCCTCCTTATCTTCCTCCATATAAAGGGTACATGATTAAGAAAAACGCAAAACTTGATTTGAAAGGTCTAGTGTTATAAATCTCGTAATTACATCTAAAAAAATGCTTTTGTCTACAAATATTTATTGCAAGGTCTAAAACTTAGTATTGCTTTTTTCTGCTGTTAAGATAACAAATAATGTCAAAATATACTACCCAAATGTTGCAAAGGTGGTTCGAATTCCATTGTGGAGAAAAAATTATCTTCAGTGATGATGCTCATTTCTGGTAAGTTGCGTTCGTAAAGAAATAATATACGAAACATTCATTACATTACTGTTTTCTTATTTCTTTCGCTTTATGTCAATCGCGTGTGACACTGGAAGATCATAACAAACTTTAGCCCATTCCTAAGCCTAGGATGGGTGATATCGATCCCAGAAACGTGTGGTTTACAGAGAATGACACCGATCGCCACACTGCACGGGAAGCCGTGAGTTTATTGAAGAAGTTCAAATTTGCTTATGTCGCGTGGCGGCGTTAGTCGCTGGCCACCAAGCTCGTGCGCCTTAACGTAGCCAGACCGATTTGTGTGGAACTACGCGGAATCGTTGGTCTACGTAGGGAAACCATCAGCGATTGCCGCCTTTAACACCAATATAAGCGACGTTTTTAATCAAATTATACTTCATTTAGGTGAAGATGTAATCAAAAAACGGAGTTGCAACGTCCATTTGGAAATAAAGGAAATAAATGAGTCAATGTCATTTAAGGGGGGAAGCTGGTCTAGAGCGCAAAAAATGGGCATATTTTATGAATTTATTTTGACTCAACAAAGGAATCAATCGAAAATCTGTGAAATAGGTTTAATAATATAGCTTTCATGGTACAAATACAAAATTTTTCGTCTGAATTAATTTCAAAATGGCCGCTGTCCAGCAGTTCTCCTAAGGCGCCTTTTTTTCTAGTGGGTCCATTGCCGAAGACGTAAACTCCTTAATTTTTGTCCTGGATCAAAAAATAAAATTTTTTTAGTTTCTATATAACAACAGAAAGAGACGTACGTAGGATTTTTTCGATATTTTGTTTTTTCGCGACGTTTTGGTGCACGTTTGAACAAAAAGTTACAATTTTCACTATAAAGAACGACATAAAATTGTTGATTAAAAAAAAAAACTATGTAATATAAATAAAAAATCCTACGCACGTCTCCGGAGAAAGGTATTTCGAATGTATTGTCAAAATTTCGTAAGAATCGGTAAAGATTTGTTCGAGTTATGTCTTCGGCCAGTTTAAAAAAAGTGATTTTGAGAAAAACGCGTTTAAAGTTGTAAGTAGCGTTCGGGGCATACCTGCGAGGCACTGCCGTCGAATGAAAAATTTGGGCATTTAGACATTTTTGCTGGCATCCCTCATTTGGTATATTATTTCTAAGACCCTAAAGCACATTTTAAGACAAAAAAAAATTTTTCGATTTTTTCAAAATTCTAGACCAGCTTCCCCCCTTAAATAACTTGCTTTATTTAATTTCAAAATTCAAATGCATTGCCTGTTTTTAAAAGAAGAATCCATACAAAACCTGCATTCTGTTAATATCTTTTTTTATGAATTCATTCCAAATTCAACAAAGTCATGTGGAAGCTCTTTTTAATGAACGTTAATTTTCTAGCATTTCTTTTAACTGTTTTAGATAGGATATATGAAAAATAATATTAATCAGTAAACTGATGCTTCGACTCGACCTCTATTTGCTTTCTACGCTTTACCATCACAATAAATGAGTGTCCTTATTCAAGCCTTCTTTCCAAAAGAACTTTCTTTTTTTAATTTTCACTTGGCCTTAATCCGTTTTGAAAAGGCGCAAATTTTATGTGCCATTAAATTAATTGTGGGAATTTCATGGTGCTACCTTTGAGAATTTGTGTTGATCACGATGCAGTGGATGTGTATTTAGTTCATACAAATATACACGTGCATATGTGAACGTATTTTCATGATTCTGCAAACACATCCACACCAAGTACGTTGAGTCTCCCAAATACCTCTAAATATATATACTCATGCCTACATCTACTTGAGCATCGGTGCATTTTTCTACGGCATTATTTTCCTACTTTTGCTTCGAATTTTTGTACAGCACTGTGCCTTTTTGGTATGCTAAGCCCTACGGAACGCATGCTCAATTTGCTTGCAGACACTCTTATGCAAATTCTCTGCGTTTCTCTTCCCATAAGCTCCAGCTAAAGCACTATTGCTGTTGCTTTTGCTAAAGCTGTTATTTCACTGAGTGCAGTGAAGCGTTAAGCTTTTGGCATTTTATCGCGCGAGTCAAAATGCTTCGCCGGTGGGAGCTGAAAGTTGAAGTGGAATATCACTACAATTAAGGTGTGTGTGTGTTTATGGCTGTGTGGCATTGTAATTTAAGCGTAGGCAATTTCGTGGAACTTTCTTCAAAACACAAATGTGAAGAGCACTGAATGTGAATGAAATTGCCTTTGGCGCGAAAGTGCGATTTTATTTTAAGGTTTGCCACTTTTACAAGATAGGGGAGTCGACAAAAATGGAGGGAAAGAATGGGAAAAGCCAAAGCACCTTTGGGCTTTGGTATGCGTGAATGCAATTATTAGTTTAGAATTTTTGAACTACATTTCCAAAATCAACGTGTACCAGATTGTTAGAGGATCCCAGAGTGAGTTGCCAGTGGATCTATTTATTATTTCCATACTATTAGAGCAGCTTTGGGGAGTAACAGCCAGGCGAAAACAGTTTTCAAGAAAGATATTATTTTCAGAATGGCCTTCAAGACTTCTGTTTTAAATAAAAGCCAGAGTAAAAAGTCTAGGTTTATGATATTTTTCGCTCCTCTGATATCGTACGAGCCACGAATCTAACATAACATGTTCCACATTAGTGGATCCCCGTACCTGACGTGTGGGTGAGATGAGATGATTTGGCAATAGGCTATCGCGTGGATTTAACATAGAATTACAAGTGAAATAAATGTAAAAATACGCTTTTGCTTTAAGCAATATTTGTGACAGTTTTGTGATTGCTTGAGGATACTTCCGTATTGTTTGAGGACACTTCCAGAATGGACATCAAGCAAAGACAAAATACCCATTAGTTCCAGTTTTTTCGATGAAGTCGACAACTGAAGGCAGGCGGCTGACAGTGTTGTGAATAGTTTTTATGATCCTGAGTATGGCATCAGGTCATTTTAGTTTCCTTGATTCTATTTCGGCAATTTTGTTGCCAAGGGACACCATGGATGGTCCCTGGTAATGGAAAATTAGTCCCCTACGGTAACATCAAGCGAAAACGTTGACGGTCAGTAAGTTGAGCTATTCCTTTACAGCTAAATTCTGAATTCATGATTATGTCAGGTGTTTTTTGAAGAGCTTGAGAACTTAAAATGATAATATTATTATTAAATATATTATTAATAAATATTATTGGAAAGATTTTTTTATTATTATATAATTTTGTAAATAATTCCATGGCATTTATTTTTGAAATATGATATCCGGCATATATCCGCCGCGGCTACGAGTTATGTGGTCCATTTGATCCAATGGTAGTCTAATTTTCGACAACTTTTTCCAATGAATTTGGCTGATAGTTCTCAAACAGCTAAAAAAACGCCCGATATTATCTGCAACAAGTAGATTTGTTCCGTTTGGAACAAGTAGGCCCTCAGAAGCAGCAAGCTTTGGTCTTTAGTAGGGGAATTGTAATTGATTAAAATAAATCCACATCAAAAACACTGATAGAGGTTAGGTTATGTTAGGTTGGAGCGATTGTCCTGTGGGATACGCTCAGGTTCTCCTAAAACCAGTGTGTACTTTTCAAAAATTTTAGAAGACCTCTGATTTGCGCTGAACTGAAATTTCGCAATTCATTAAAAAATTGTCTACCTAAAATGGTAAACCTATATCTGGATAGATCAGAACAACATCACAGAAGCTGCCAGATCGTCGCTTCCTCTTCTGCAGAAGTCATGTGCTTGCACACTCATCCTCTGGGCGTGCCTACCTATTAAGCAGTGCTCCGTAATAACTGAAATCCGTGTGCTACGACTGTGCTTATTTTGACTTAGCAGAGGTTCTGTGCTTGAGCATTGAGAGTCAGCCACAATTGTAGAATGATTCTGCTGCTCTTAAGATTTCCAAAAAGGTAAGTATCTTACAAAGGGTATGCCTATGTCATTGTCTTTGCCTTTATCGGCCAAATTGGTGGTGAGAGTCGCTAGTTCGTCGGCTCTACAGTTACCTTCAATGTCACAATGGTCAAGAACCCATGTTACTTTTAGATAAAATGACTTAGCCAACTGTTTAAGAGATTTATGGTATTTTATTGCTACCTTGGAAGTTGTCGACTGTTTTGTGAGGGATTTCATCAGTGAAAGATATCATCTCCAGAACATTGATAGAGACTAACCAGAAGGGATAGGAATATTGGGAGGCTCCAATGCATTCCCCATGTAGTCCGGACTTGATACCTATTATTTACTAACCGTTCCTATTTGCAAGTGGACAATGGTCAGAAAAATAATGTTCCTTACCTCAAGTAGGTAGGTAGGTGAAATGGTTGAAGTTTCACCCTGGTATCAGTCGCTAAGTATCACTAAAGCGCCGTTTCGATACCATTATGAGACCTCCCACAAGCAAAAACTCATGTGCGCACAAGCGCAATCTATGTAGAGTCAGCCAGAGCTGTTGATACCGTAAAATATAGCGTACGGCTTGCAAAGCATCGATAAAATGCCATCTAATCTGGAATTCACTGATAGATAATGAAAACAAATTTTAAACGTAGTTCTGCCTTGAAAAAGCTACCGATAAAAACACTCTCGTCACTTGGAGGATATGTAAACAGTAAACCCCTTCAGTTGTGGAACGCCACGAATTCGAGGAGGACCCCGACCAAGCCCCCAGGAACAATGTAAGGGGCCAATCATATATATGATAAATATGTATAACTGGATTTTTAACAGTTAACTGAAATTTGTTGGTCTCTGCCGCTCTCGACTGATTGATGCTGCTCACTCAAGTGGACCTGTGCACCAATTACAATCGAATAGTGTTTCGGCCCACTAGGTGTACTTTTTATTCTCTTGAATTAATATAAGGTATCACACGGTATGAAGCATCGCACTTACCCAGAGCATTCTGGCATGGCCCCAACTGTGGGTAGGAAATATAATACACCGCATGCGCAGAAGAAATATTACATTAAAGAGCAAATATTATCGCTTTCTCCAATTACGCTCTGCTTTTAGTTCTACTTTTTTCTCCATCAAACTGTGCGTTTTCATAATTAATTGACAGCATTGAAGCTTTCAACGCTGGTACATGGTAAGCCACCACGTTATGTACTATCCCTGCAGTGTCATTAATTGCCAGAAGAGCGTTTGTGCATACACGTGCATGTCGACATGGATTTGTATGTACATAGCACCTACGCACATATGTATGTATGTACGAGTATACTTCATGAACAGAGAAGAGTGGTGTAATATTTCAAGCCTTTTTTGTTACTTATTTCCTGTGAATGACTGTTTGTGATTAAGCAAAAGCGATACAGGTGTGAAATCCGATTTAATTCATTCAAGTTGAGGTTGACATGTGAAAATTTGCTTGCTACATAAGTTTTTAATAATATACGAGTGTATTGCAACGAATGGCAATGTGTTGAGTTGGAGTTTTAATAAAAAGTGGGCTCAATTTCCACAAATTCAAAAATTGTTTGATGTGCATTGAACACATTTACACAACTGTATGTTTATGATACTGTATGAGTATATTTGTGTTACTGTATGTGTATATTTATGGTGCTGCACTGGTGTGTAGCAATACGCAACATCGATTGCGACCGCAGTTGATAGGAAGTTCAGTGGGAGCCAGAGTTCAGGAAATAATACTATCGGATTTTAGTGGTAAATATTTCACGCGTGGTTTAAATGCATTGTTGTTTGTTTATTATGCACGCAAAAAACATACATATGCATGTGTATATAACTTCGTAAATATTAGCTGTGTGGGAAACTATTTTTAGCAGTGCTGTATTGAAAAAAAAACACATTCATTCCTAGTACGCGAAAAAATTTGGAAAAGTTTCAAGTTAGGAATATGGGAGAGAATATTTCTGAAATTCGCAAAGAAAAAATGATTGAATGCTGCTTCTTATATACGAAACCTAAAGTAAAATTGCAATGCTTATAAGAAAAACTACTTACTAACCTAATATAAAAGGATTCCCCATTTTATCTTCTTTCATTCTTCGACGGTTTGTTTTTCTTTATTCTCCAAAAACAACAAATTTTACGAAAAAACAAGCAACCATTTGCTTTGAGGTACTTCATCGAAAAACAACTTTTTGTTGAATAAGCTCGCCTTGGAAAATGATGCGGTATCTAACGAGGACAAATCGTCTTGACGAGAAGATGTTGAAGAGTTTTTGAATTCACTGCAATAAGAGCAAATAAAGCTCGTTACTGAAAATGCAATATGTAAACAAAGATGCATCATATAAAAGGCAACCCTCGTATTTTTCGTTGGTAAGACCCACTGTGTTTAACGAGTTTTTAACAATTTGCATCTGCAAACAAGATTGAACGCATTTTGAAATAACGTACTCTGTGGGCAAAAAGTAAGGTGAATTTGGTTGTAAAATGAAAAATCTTTATTTATTCTTGTAAATCGATTTCATCCCCTTCAAAATAAGCCCTTCTCGATGAAATACACTTATGCCAACGATTTTTCCAATCCCCGAAACATGCCAAATAGTCCATTTCCGGTATAGCCATCAGCACCTTCTTCGATTCAGCTTTTATCTCCTCAATCGACTCGAAACGTGTTCCCGGAGAGGTCTCTTGCGTTTTGGGAATAGCCAGAAGTCACACGGAGCCAAATCAGGCAATTACGGTGGTTGCGGAACGATATGCGTGGAATTTTTGGCGGAATGGTCACGAAGAACGAGTGCAGTGTGAGACGGTGCATTATCGTGATGCAAAAACCAAGAGTTGTTGGCCCATAATTCTGGTCTTTTTAGACAAATTGCTTCACGTAAACGACGCATAACGCTCAAATAATATTCCTTATTAACAGTTTGGCCAGGTGGAAGGAATACATAGTGCAGCACACCACGAAAATCGAAAAAAACTGCCATCATGACCTTTATTTTTGAACGACTTTGACGTGCTCTTTTCGGTCTGGCCTTGCCTTTAGCACGATATTCGCTTGATTGGTCGGTTGTTTCAGGGTCGTAAGCATAAGTCCAAGTCTCATCTCCCGTAATGATGCATTTGAGCTTGTCCTGATAGTCTGAAAGCATTGTTTCACACACATCAACGCGACGACTTTTTTCCAAGAAATTGAGAGTTTTCGGTACCAAACGAGATTTGACTTTTCGTAGGCCCAAATAGTCTTTCAAAATGATTTTCACCTTCTGATATTCCGATGATATCAGTAAGGTATTTAACAGTCAACCGACGATTTTTGAGCACTAACTTCTTCACTTTATTGACGTGTTGGTCATCTGTTGACGTCGATGGTCGTCCGGAGCGCCTAAGTACATTTTTCTGCGATATGGTCGAATCACCAAATGTCTTCTTCAACATGCTAAACATTTCCGCAGCCGAAATTTCATTCCGCAAACAAAATTTGATGGCACTTCTCTGCTCAATCAAATCAGACATTGTAAAAATCGAAAAATGCACTCTTGGTCGTTTGATAAACACAAGCGTAAATATATTACTGATAATGACAGTCACATGAATGTTGGCCCAGATGTTATTAAGAGTGCTGCTAACTCATGAAAAAAATAACTAGAGCGAAATTTTAATCCCGCGAAGTTTGACAAATAAATTCCCCTTACTTTTTGCCCACAGTTGATGTTACACTCGTATAAGTAAAATCCCTGTTTAATATACAAGAAATGCCAAATAACAAGAAAACATTTATGGGAGCTTCAAGAACATAATTTTCATGGCATTGCTTTTAAGCTTACGTTAGAAAATAATTTATGGGAAGTACTTTATAAAGTATGTATATTATTATTGAGCGGATAGGCGAGTGTATGTTCTTAAAAATAATTTTTTTTCGACAATTATTTGTGCCAAATTTAACTTTTTTATTTGCATATTATGCTTATGATGAAATATTTTAATTATCATTATCAAAACTTCGAGAGCTGAGTTTCGCAAAGCAAAACAGATTGTTTGGCATCGCTAAATATACCAGTTATTGTTGGGGTTAACTTTTGATTCAAATTAGACTAATGCGAGATTAAGGTATGTGTTGTAGTTATTTGTGATCACAAATTAAGAAAAATGTATTATATAAAAATTTAAAACTGCGGCAAAGAAAGTTCAACTTTACTGATTTCTGTATTAATCTGATTACAATTTTTGCTGTGGCTTCATTCTCAGATCATTATCAGATGCATACTTGCAGTAAGGTGATAATTTAATTACGTAAACTTTTCTCATTAGTTACGGCCTTAAATCTAAAAAGTTGGCAATTGTCGCAGTGCGACAAAGTGGCAATAGGTTTAATAGGAATACCAGTAGGTGTGCCAGTTGTCTTATCAGTTGTAAAATTATTGCAGTATTAATTTATTTTAGGCATTGTGTTACAGATTAATTAAATTTCTTTCTTTTGCAACATTGCTATTGAGACCTTTGACTTATGTTACTGTTAACTGTTGCGAATAGTAGTCCAACTATTAAATATACCTTTTTTCCGTAACTTTAAGTCGGTTAGCATGATAAAAGTTATAGTTTTATTACTAAACTGTACACTTTGATCTGATGTGAAGCTGTGGGTCAGTGAAAATTTGAATCAAAATACAATATTAAATAAAGAATTTATCAAAAATCGACTTTGTATTTCATAAAAATGTTGATGTAAAAGAAAGCAAAATGGATTGAGTGGCGGATTTTTGGTCAATCAGACCATATAAAGGGTGTTTTTTTTAGAGGTTAGGTTTTCAAGATGAAATAAAACGTATATAATTTAATGTTATGGCATAGAATTTAGCTTTATTATAAAGATAAGGGTTTGCCATTATGTTTTAAAAATGATTTCGGGCAAGTGGCCGCCGCGGCTGGCTCGAATAAATTCCAGCCGAGAGGCCCAATTTTCGACCACTTTTTGCAGCAATTGGGGCCGTATGTCAGCAATAACGCGCCGAATATTCTCTTCCAAGACGTCAATCGTCTCGGGCTTATCTGCGTAGACAAGCGACTTCACATAGCCCCACAAGAAATAGTCCAGCGGTGTTATATCGCACGATCTTGGAGGCCACGCCACAGGTCCACGGCGCGAGATAATGCGCTCACCAAAAGTTTCCCTCAATAAATCGATTGTTGCGTTGGCTGTATGGCATGTAGCGCCGTCTTGTTGGAACCAAAGGTCGTCCACATCAACATTCGTCCATTGACTGTAACATTATGGCCGGCTTCATTTTTAAAGAAATATGGACCAATGATTCCCTCTGCCCATAGAGCACACCAAACAGTGACTTTTTGAGGATGTAACGGCGTCTCAGCAATGGCTTGTGGAATATGTTCACTCCAAATGCAACAATTTTGCTTATTGTCATACCCATTCAACCAAAAGTGAGCTTCTTCGCTGAACAAAATTTTCTTCGATGCGTCGCGCGAACCGAACCATTATTTTCGTAATAAATTTGCACGATTTGCAAACGTTGTTCAGGTGTAAGTCTATTCATTATGAAATGGCAAACCAAACTGAGCATAAATCAAGTGACAGCTGTCAAAAAGACCATCTACGAAAAAAGTAGTGCCAACTTGAAAACCTAACCTCTAAAAAAAACACCCTTTATTTGTAATAGCTAAAGAGCTGCACAGCTGCGTTGGTCCATTACTACCATTCGGAAGTGCAGGGGTTCGAATCTCAGAGCATGAAATATCCAATAATAGAAAGTTTTTTTCAATAAAGTGCATGGACACATTTCATAGGCCAATATGTAACGGTGCAAAACTTTCTATTATCAAAAAAAAAAAAAAATACTCAACATATACTTTTTCAAAAAGAGTTTCAAAGGAATTTTAAATAGTAATTTAAAAAATCCTCTCTTAAGGTGTCGTCTGCAAACGTTGCTATGACGCAGTTCTGATTGGTAGGCAAATCGGATGTGAAAACTAGATAAAGGATGGGCCCCAGAACGCTACCCTGTGGGACACCAGCTTTAATTTCTTTCAGGTCAGAATACGTGTCGTCGTATTTAATTCGAAAGAAACGATCGGATAGATAGGATTTTAAAATGATATAATATTGAATTGGTAATAGCTCTCTTATTTTGTTGAGAAGGCCATCGTGACATACCTTATCGAAAGCCTTAGATACATCTAGGAAGACAGCTGAGCACACTTTTTTCTTTTCGAAGGCATTTTCTATAACTTGAGTTAGCCTGTGAACTTGATCGATTGTCGAATGTTTTGGGCGAAAGCCAAATTGATGCGCTGGTATCAGATTCCTCTGCTCAATAATATTGTTAAGGCGTTTGGCAAGTAGTTTTTCCAATAGTTTTGACAAAATGGGTAGGAGGGATATAGGCCGATATGATGAGACGTCGTGTGCTGGCTTTCCTGGCTTGTTGACCATGATCACCTCGGCAGTTTTCCAGTATATAGGGATGTGTTTCAATCTGAAATAGCATTCATAATTTTGGTTAATTTAATTAGAGTAATTGTTGGGAGTTGTTTTAAGATTTCCTCGGTGATGAGCTCAAAGCCAGGTGCCTTTTTGGATTTTATTTTTTTTATTTCATCACATAGTTCAGAATCCATTACTGGAGGAATTTCGTCGTGATCGTTGAAGTAACATGATTCCATTTCAGCCGCTCTTGATACGTCGTATGGCTTGAAGATATTTTCAAGGTATTCAGAGAAGGTATTAGCTTTCTCTAAATTGGTTTTTGCCCATGTGGTATCTTTCCATTTCTTATTGGTGGATATTGTATAGCTGGTTGCATTTCCAAAGTGCGAAATCGGTGCTGTGTTCATTTGTTAGCCTTTTTAGGTAGTCACTATGAGAGCAGTTTTTAAAAGCCTTTATCTTTTTAGAGAGTTCTTTTGTTATTTTATTTAAAGTTATTTTATCAGGTGGGGATCTGGATTGCTGCCATCGTGGGCGTGCTTTGCGTTTTTCTCTAACCATTTCTTTTATTTCTCTAGTGCACTTATGTCCCGCTGAGATAGTTCTTGTAGCTGGGGTACTGCGCAACGCTGCGCGTTGTATGCTGTTTGACAAGTTCAATACTTCATCGTCAAGAGCCTCATTACTATTTATTTCTGGATTGTCTTTATCATCCGACAGTATCTTTCTAAAGTAATCCCAGTCAGTGTATTTATTCGTTAGTGTAAATTGTGGTTCCTTGGTAATTACACTTTTATGTATTGTTAAGTATATTGGAGAATGGTCCGAGTTTAAATCTAGTCCACTTTCTATGCGCATATATTCTGAAGAAAAACTTCTGGTTATGAAGAAGTCTGTAAGATCAGGAATCTTCTGTGGATCTGTTGGATAATACGTTGGTGCTCCAGTAGAAAGTGTGCTGCATCCAGTACTTTGGAGCGCCTTGTATAATTCTCTGCCTTTTGTTGTGATAATTCTCGACCCCCAATGGGTATGCTTAGCGTTAAAATCCCCGCCCATTATGAATTCATGTTTATGGTTATTGATTAGCCGCAGGTATTGATCACATGTGATCTTATGTCTGGGAGGGCTATAGACTGTTGTAAGTGATAAATTTTTACCGCAATTAATCGAAATGGTTATCGCTTGAAATTCATTTGTAGAGAGTCTACCGTCTTCAAAATGTTTTATGCTTTTTTTTATAATGATTGCAGCACCTCCACGTGCGCAGTTATTTGGATGTATTGTATTGGTATGTCACAAAATTTGGTAAACTAAAATAGGATTCCTTGGTAAAATGAGTTTCCGGCAGATATTTTTTATGATTTTCGCCACTTCCTGTCATGGGCTGACCGCTACTGGAAAAATACTTTTCCTATCGTTTTGGTGCTTCATGCACGGATATTCGAACCGACGAAGTTGGTAGTTACGCATCAACCCATTCGGTTTAATTATATAGCATTTTTTTATTTTTAAAGTTGTGATCACGTTGCGTATAATGCACTTATATGTCACTGAGTAAGACAGTTAAGTAAGCTTTAGAGTGTACTTATTTATTAATTTAAAAAATAATCAAGTTAAAAATAAATTATTTATTTGTTGACCATAAGTCTTACCTTATATGATTTGATGAGCTCCAGTGTTGTGGTCCCGACGGCACAGTTTACGATTTTAGAATCCAAGTAGCAGAGAACCTCATATTCAGAGAAACCTTCATTTATTGTGAAATTAACGACGGCCTGTAATCGCGCCTAAACTTTGGGAATTTTATCATAGCGTTCTTATTAAATTCGAGTAACTATAATATTTGATAAAGCGGCTGGTAGAGTGATCCAGAGAAACTTCCAGCGAAGAAGCATTGTTTCTCGATTAGAGTAATGCTGTGTTATATGCTCGTATATACATACCTACATGTATGTGGTTGATTCTACGAAAGCCACCGGCTCAGAAGATTCATCCATGTTGGCTGACAAGTTTCACATACAGAGCAAAGTACAGATGGCAAATGATCTTGTTTCGCTTACGTTTTCATAGTGTTGTTTTTCCTCATCCTGCAAGACACTTATATCCAGTTTCCCAAAATATTAAAATACATATGCAAATAAATGAAATTCAAATTCAAATTCAACAAAACATTTAAATATTTGTCCCCTAACTTGTTTTATCCACTCCTCAGGCACAACTACTTGTTGTTTTGTTGCAAACTTTTGCCAGTCCGTGTTGACACCTTACAAATGCCCCTTGGTCATTTACTTGATGATGCCCACAAATACACAGCACACTCGCTTTCACGAACATATGAAAAATAGTTGTTGCAGACATTGGTGTGGCAAATGCCACTAACTTTCCACAGTAAAATTTTATTTTTTCCACATTTCCGTTATTTCGAATTGTGCCTAGTCGGGTGTGAGAACAGTTTTTGAGCATAGCAATGACCGGACGTTACTGTGAATTGCTATAGTTCACCCCTGGACTGCCTGATGACTAGCAAAAATATTATGACGAGAGACGGCTGGGTGTTGTACTCACAAGCTGCATGTGACAATTAAATTTGCAACGACAGTTTACACGCTCGCGGGCTTTAGAATTACAGGAGCATAAGTTGAAAGCTGAACTCGAGCGACTTGTGGATGTGTTGAGCACTCGGACAGCTGAGAAGCTGCGCAACTGCGGTGAAGCCATAAACGAGGCGAAGAAAACTACGTCAAATAAATTACGAACGAAACTATTAAACCAAAAATAAGGAGTAGTAGTGTGCACTAGCCAGTACTCGCACAATAAAAATGTTCAAATGTGTAAAAATAAAACAGTACCATTAAAAGTGGCGCGTTGAAGTGCATGCAGCGTAGCCTTATAATTTTCAACTGAAGCGCTTTTATGGCTGACCTTTATTTTTTAAATAGAAGTTTTTGCGCTGCTGCTGGGAGCTATTTACATATGTGAGAAGAGTAAAGAAGAATGAAAAATAATATATTCATTGTGCAACACCGACGTAAAGCGAACATTTATAAAAACGAAAATGGGCAATGGACCGAAAAGTTATGGCTGCCTGCACACATGAAATCGCACAGAGGTGAGGTGGAAGGTGTATGGCTTCTCATGTCCTGAGTGCAAATTAGTGAAAACAATAAATTTGGTCATAAATTAATTTAGAGTGGGTTGCCTTTTTAATTATTGTGCCTGAACTTCACTTTACTCTACCAGCATTTCCGTTGCCGTGCATGTGCAGCAATTTTACTTTTCACATTTCACATTACGCATACGCCCCGGAGATAATTAGAAAGTTGTTTATATGATACCTGTTACCATAAGCCGACTCCGAACGGCAGATATTTGTTATGAACAGCCTTTTCATGGCGCAGAAGCTTGGACGATGACAACATCCGATGAAGCGACGCTTGGAGTGTTTGAGAGAAATATTCTGCGTAAGATTTTTGGATCTTTGCACGTTGGCAACGACGAATATCGCAGGCGATGGAACGATGAGCTGTATGAGCTTTACGACGACATAGACATAGCGCAGCGAATAAAGATCCAGCGGCTACGTTGGCTGGGTTATGTCGTCCGAATGGATACAAAGGCTCCGGCTTTGAAAGTATTCGATGCGGTACCAGCTGGTGGTGGCAAAGGAAGAGGAAGACCTCTTCTACGTTGGAAAGATCAGGTGGAGAAGGACTTGGCGTCACTTGGTGTGCCCAATAGGCGCCGGTTAGCACGAGAAAGAAACGACTGACGCGCTTTGTTAAACTCGGCCAAAATCGCGTAAGCGGTTATCGCGCCAATTAAGAAGAAGAAGAAGCCCTTTCATGGCAAGAATACACTCGGATGTTTGCCATTGCCTGCCGATTTGCACCCACTATTAGAAAAAACGTTTTCTTAACTTTTGCGTTTCACGGATATTCGAACCTACCTACCAACCCATTCGACTACAGCGGCCGCCGTACTATATATGAGCTAAATTTTGTACTCTAATCCGTAAAATTGAGATTACAATTTGAATTGAATAAATAAATGAATAACTAAAAAACATATAAATACAATGAGTTGAAGTTGCCTATTCATTACTTTAACTCGGTTAGCAAAATTCACCAAACAAAAGCCATTTGTACACTAGTTAAATAAATTTAGTCCGATACGTTGGCCGAGTTCAAAAAAGCGAGCCAGTCGGTTATTTTCTTTCTAACCGGCTCCAGTTGGACCCACTAAGTGAAACCACGCTCTTCGCTATCTGATCTTTCCAACGCAAAGGAGGTCTTCCTCTGCTACCAAAAGCTGGTACCAAATAAAATACTTTCACAGTTGGAACGTTTGTGTCCATTCGTATGACATGACGCACCCAGGTGAGCCATGGCTGCGTGGAACTCCATCGTGAGCGATGCGCGTCAACGCCCTGGAGTAATGGACGAGCGTGATGACAGATTTATAATGTGTTAGTTTTGTTCATCGAGAGAGGACTTTACTGCCCAAAGTTGAACTAATAGCGCAGTTGTTAAGGCCAATGATACCAAAATCATCGGTATACGACAGCAACTGTGCGCTCTTATAATAAATGTTGCCTGACCGATTAAGTTTCCATAAAAACTATACACAATTTTTTATGAGGCTTATTATAATTATTATAAAGTAATCCACCATAGGTACCATGACGTATTTGACTTTGGTAATGAGTAAGTGCAACCGAATTATTTGCTTATGAGAATATATAAGAATTCTCCAACAGCAAAATTCAATTGACTGAGCAATTGAAGAAACCCAGCCATCCCATTCGTTAACGTTTCTCAGCGTGAAATCGACAGCAATTTTGTTCAAAAAATCTTCTTTTCTGACCAAGCACATCTTTAAATCGGTGGCTATACGAGTGGTGCCTTTTATATGTCGGGATTTGGCAACCCTGGTGTTGCAATCTGGCAAGTGACAGCTGTATCGCAAAGTTTGACATTTTTTGGCTTTTACGTACTCAGAACCTTTTGAAATATCAGCGCTATTTGTGTTGTTTACAGTTACTTAAAAGATTCATCTCGGTCCAAAAATGGAATTAAATCATGAACATTTTCGTTCGATTATTTTTTACAACTTTCGACGTGGATTAACTCAGCAACATTGCATGGATGAACTTAATTCATTTTTTGGCGTTGAAGTTCCATTAAGGACCAGTGCTTATCGATGGTATGGTGAATTCAATCGTGGTCGTAGTTCACTCCCAGACGAATTTCGTGAAGGGCGTCCAAAATCAGTTGTTGTTCCGAAAACCATTGATGCTGTGCGCGAACTGATGTGACCTATCGTGAGATTGAGACAATCTTAGGCATTAGTGGGACCAGCATACATTCAATATTGCATAAACATTTGACTGTCAAAAAAGTTTGTTCGCGTTGAATCCCACACAATTTGTCAATCGCTCAAAAAGAGGCTCGTGTCGATTGGTCGAAAGAAATGCTCTAAAAATACGATCGCGGGGCTTCGAAACACGTCTCTGATATCGTGACAGGTGATGAATCATGGATTTACGCGTATGAGCCCGAAAGTAAACAGCAGTCGGCTGTATGGGTGTTTCAAGATGAGCCAAATCCAACAAAAGTTGTTCGCGCACGAAGCACTTCTAAGCAAATGGTCGCCTGTTTTTTCGGAAAAACTGGACATGTCGCAACCGTACCACTAGAACAATGCAGAACAGTAAATTCTGAGTGGTACACAACCATTTCTTCGCCAGTTGTCTTCCAAGAAATTAGGAAAACCAGTCGCCATAGACGGATCACTCTTCACCAGGACAATGCGAGCTCTAACATAACTGCATTTTTGAGCACCAAAACATCGAATTAATGGGTCATCCGCCGTATAGTCCTGACTTGGCACCGAATGACTTCTTTTTATTCCCGTACGTAAAAAACAAACTGAGAGGTCAACGTTTTTCGACACCTGAAGAAGCGGTTGCGGCATTCAGAATGCATGTTTTGGAGGTACCTCATTCAGAGTGGCAAAAGTGCTTCGACAATTGGTTCAAACGCATGCAAAAGTGTATAGATCTTCATGGAGAATATTTTGAAAAGCAATAAATGATTTTCGATGATTAAAATTTGTTTTTGTTCTCTAATCCCGACATATAAAAGGCACCCCTCGTATTACCAAGTAAAACCATCTCATCTGCGGAGAAGAGTTACACATGATCGTCGAGAAGTCAATGCGTCCGTAGAGAGCGACAATGTAGTACGGAGCTGCGATTTGACTTCACTAGGCTTTTTTGAGGGCGAATTCATTAGCGATTCATGCTTTTCAGGCCAATATCTAACAAGAAATTAGTGAGATAGGGTCAGAAACGGTCACCAAGTTCTGGGATAATTGTGTTAACAGGATACGTTACTAATTTTTATGTTTTATTTTTAGAAAGGACCACCCTTTAAAAAACCAAAACTTTTTCTCCTTGAAAATAACTATTAGTTGAAGAAACACATTATTTCTTCAATACAAGATCTAGGACCATTTTTTTAGATATTTCTTAAAACAGTTATGTCTCAGTCCTGCAGAAATACACTCTGCTTTAAAGATATTCTTTATAAAAGTCACTGAAAGCTTGCGCAATACCTTTCGAGTGTCCATGCTATTAGTTCATTATTAAACAGTGCTGCTTATTTTTAATTTCCAACGAAACTGGTACATATAACTTATATGCACATCTGTACGTAGAAGGTCTATCCAGATTTTATGTTCGACTGCGTTAGACCACAAACATTTTAGGTGTAAACTTTTTACTCTGAATTCAAACTAATCATTTTAATTTCACTCAGTTTCGGGGGTGAAATTCTACAAGCCACTCAAACTAGTATCAAAAATGAAATATTTTGCTTTTTGTGTACATTTCCAAATGTGTATGTGCAGCTTTTAATTTTCACATTTTATTGTTAAAGTCGGTGGTGGATGCCATTTGGTATATTTTCTAAATTACGCCAACAATTTATAGTTGTGAAATTGTATTTGCCAGCGCACGAGTAACTTAATTCTATTATTTCTGTTATCATTCACATAAAAATAGATGGTATGACAATTTTTTATTGTTGTACATATTTTTCGGTTTCGTTTGAAGTATTTTAAAGTTTTCGCGCATTCAAAATGTTTCTAATGAGTTCGCTTGTGGTAATGAATCTGTATATATATTTGGATGTATTTGAAGGAGGAAAATATCCCTTTAGGATCGCTCAATGGTATAAACTCCATCTGAGGAGGAAGTAAAAACTTGTAGTAAAAAAAGCTGAAGCAAATTCCCACTTCCAAATTATTCTAAGTTGTAGAAAGTGAACGATAGTAAGCCCTATTCCTAGTAAGCAGGTTTTGTTTTTAATGGCCACAAAGAATGTATAAGAAAATACAGTAAATACAAAGTACTTCGAGTGCAAATTGAAATATCTAAACGAAACTTGGTACATAAACCACTTTTTGTCTAAGGCAGGAACCGAAAATAATCAATACTTCAAAATTCTCAATGAAAAATTAAAATACTCCAGATATCGTGGAACAGTTTCGAATATATTGGGTGTTTTTAATAATTTTTTTTTTTTTGTTAAAATCTCGGAGATAATTTCATGACATTTATTTTTTGTATCCTGATATCGGACAAATATCCACCGCAGCTATGATTTACTTGGCTCACTCGATCAGTCCAATTTTTGAATATTTTTTCCAATAAATCTGAATAATAAATCTAAATAAGCCCAATCAGCATAAATACGACGCAAACAATGGTCATTTGGCTTCAATTCTTGCACGAGCTGTATTGTATAGGTACGTCAGCCAAGATTCTTACGTAAAACGTTCCAAGTAGTCGGAGAATAAAGGCCAACGAGTTGCGAATGACGGCAAATCGACATTTCGGTGTCTGTTTCAACATTTTTATCTATGAATTTCGCAACTGATTTATTTTTTCCCAAAGTAAATTTCCACAATTTGGAAGCGTTGTTCTGGCGTTACACGATTCACGATGACTTGCCACCAAATCAAATAATCATTACTTCAGAGCGATAAAATAGCAGTCGGAAAATAAGTTAAATTTTTTATCAAAAAATATAACTCGATATAGGTGTAACCATACCATCCAGCAATAAAATAAAATTCACAAATGTGCTATTATTATATATATAATTGGCGCGTACACTCCTTTTGGGTGTTTGGCCGAGCTCCTTCTCCTGTTTGTGGTGTGCGTCTTCATGTTGTTCCAAAAATTGACCTACAATTTCAAGCCGATTCCGAACGGCAGATATTTTTTTATGAGGAGCTTTTTCATGGCAGAAATACACTTGGAGGTTTGACATTGCCTGCCGAGGGGCGACCGCTATTAGAAAAGACTTTTTCTTCATTTTGGTTTTTCGCCAAGATTTGAACCTACGTACTCCCTGAATTCGGAATGGTAGTCACGCACCAACCCACCCGGCTACGGCGGCCACTCAAATTTTAAGAATTAATAGTAATAAAGGGTTTTTTAATAGGTGCGCTTCAACTTTTTTCCGATAGGGAGGGCGAACGATGCAATATTTTTTATTTTTCGCTTGTCATTTGTAAACTTCATTAGTATACATACATTTCCTCATGGAACGCTACACACTTGAGCAACGATTGCAAATCGTGCAAATTTTTTATGAAAATAATCGTTCTGTTGCTGCTACTTTAAGAGCATTACGGTCATTTTACAGTCCATTTAACAAGCCGTCCCGTTTTGGGGTTATGTGAAGTCATTGGTCTACAGTAACAAGCCGGCGACGATTTGTGAGCTCAGAGCCAATATTGAACGCGAAATTGCTGGAATTTCGGCCGATTTATACAAAAGAGTGGTCAAAAATTTCGTTCAACGATTGGACTTCGTAAAACGTGCACGGTGGTCATGCAAAAGAAATCGAATTTCATACTTAAATGTATATGTTCAAACTCGATAATAAAAAAAAAATTAGTTAAAAAAGTCAAACCGTTTGTGTTTTATTCAAAAAAGTGCAAAAGTTGAAGCGCTCTTACTGAAAAACCCTATATATATCTCATTACAGTCCTGTCTAAATTAGGTTTATATGTAAAGTTTCATTCGCTCCCTAGCCTCCATTCGTATAACGGTAAATTCCAGCATGTTTATATTTCCAATAATGCAGAGTATTTTTTAATTTAAGTTCAATTACTATAATCCAAAATAAAAATACGGTAGCGAGAAATTTGGAAAAGGGCATACATAGTACTGTTCATTACTAAAGGGTTTTCCAATAAGAGGTGTTATTTTCATGAAAAGTCAATGGTTTCGCTGCTGGTGTGGCACATAGCGCCGTCTTGTTGAAAATAAACGCTGTCCAGATCGATACCATCCAATTCCGGCCATAAAAAATCGTTAATAACTGTTGCTCCAGCTTCATTTTCGAAAAAATAAGGTCCAATGACTCCGCCGGACCATAAACCGCACCAAACAGTCACACGTTGAGAATAGAGAGGCTTTTCAACAATAACTCTTGGATTTTCTGAGTCCCAGATCCGACAATTATGCTTGTTGACCAAGCCACGGTGGAAATGGGCCTCATCACTCAAGATGATTTTTCGATGGAATTCCGGGTAATTTTCAATGCCTAATTCCAAATAACGACGAAGAATGGACAAACCTTGTTTTTCTACAACATTTTCGGCTACAACAACAATATTTTCGGGTGCTCTTGAGCGACTTGCACGTGTTTTATTCTTCACATCACTAACTTGTCCCAGCAGCTCGAATTTTTTCACGAATTTCTGTATTGCGGTCCGACAAGATGCTTCACGTTGACCGAAAAATGTTAGAGTTTTATGAACCGTCTCTGCCAAATTTTCAATATTTTTATAGTGAATTTCAATAATTTCAATGCGTTGTTTAAGCGTGTATCGTTCCATTTTTCATTTTTATTAATGGCGTAGTTTCTATTTGCCGAATATCAAAAAATGACAGCTTTATATGAGAATATCTACCAAAAAATATAGACACATTGAACTTGGATATTAAGCTTAATTTTAAAAACTAGAGAAATCGTATAATAAGCAGACTTATTCTCCATATAAGATAAATATTGATGTGCTTCATCTCAGTGTTTAATTAAAATGTTACAAGTAAGAGTTCTGATATACATATGGGCATGGGGCAAGGTTCAAACGATTTTTTAAGTAATGACAAGATAGTTTTCAGGGGTGCCTTACATGGTGTTTTTTTTTTAATTATTTATTTTGCAGTAACTGCTGCGATTAAATAAAATCGGAAAATATTGTTGTAGAGTCGAAACAGTGGATTTATTGAATTGAAGTCGAAATAATATTTTCTGGCGAAGCGTATTTTTAACTCGATGGGAATCGGAAAACCCGCACATCGACGAGAAGCTAATTCATCCTCAAAGAGTACCAGTTTAGTACATGTTTTGGAGAGGTGGCAACATAAGAATATTTTTCTTTGAAAATGTTGCAGGAAACGCTATTTTGGTGAAGGGTGAGCGATACAGATACATGGTAAACGATTTTCTGTTTATTTACTTGCCAAAGTGCAACAAGTCGACTCAAAATTTGGGAATCCAATTTTCTAAACACTCAATCAAGAATTTTGACTAATAATTTCAGCCGGAAGTCCTACATCTTTAGAATGCAGATATTTTCCCGTTGCTAGCTTCTCGTTGTAGTTGCAGTTCTTTCCTGGTTGCTGTTGTCATAATAAAAATTTAAGATGGACTCTTACACTGTAGTTGTATAAGCTCTCTTCTTCGGTATGGTAGAGTAGTGTAATATTTTTGGAAGCTAATTAATCTATGTAATTAATGTATAAAATATGTTAATCCTAATGATGACACCGTTCATCAAATATCATTCTGTAAGGATTGGCAGCGGTAAAGGAATACTCCTCTATGTTAGAAGATGAAATAGGGAAGCACTTGGCATCAGCTGCCTTGAGAAAAGCAGTGATTATGGTGTTAGTTATAAAGAAAAAGAGTCAGAGAGAACTTTACAATGTGCATAGGGGATTTTAACTCATATTCAGATGCATGAACTATATAGTAGATGGTGTGTAAAATTCTTACCTTTCTTACCTCTTTAGTTTTTTAAACTTGAGAAGGCGTTGATGTTTCCTTAGGCATCGTTGACTGTGGATTCTCTAGCAAAGTATTAATTTGAAACCCGCGGATATCTCTGCTGGGATGTTCCCTTATGCACATAAATACAGCACGAGGCAATTGTGGTGGCAAACTGCGTAGAAATTCGCTTAGAAAGTTCACACTTAAAAACAAACACAAATACTTAATATTTCAGTGCTCGAAATTAGCTAAATTTTTAGTGGTCTTCAGTTGATTAGAAGTTGGAAGTAGTAATATTGTCGCATTGGTATTTTGCGCGGGAAAGAGATTTCGTCGTTTGGCACATTTGCAAGTTTTCTGCCACTTATGAGCTTTCGAAATGTTTTACTGTGCTTTTGCTGTGGTCTTTGCGTTGTACAAAATTTAAGCCATTTGTGGTTTTTTGAACTGAACTAATTTGTGTGTCAGCCGCACACTTTTGCACTCGCATTTATTTGTTCGCCCAATCTGCAGATAAACTGAATTTAGTAGTTAGTAAGCTAATCCTCGAACTGTCTGATGCAACTTAATTGCCAGAGTTTTGGAAATACATAATTTTGTTGGCATTGTTTTTGTTTATCAAGAGTCTTTAAATTCGGATTAAAGAGTCAAATAAGTTGTGGTTTTGTGGGCAGACTTTCTATAGACAATTAGTTAACGATTTTGAAAAAAAAAGATTATTGAATAGTGGGCGGCAATGGAAATGCCAAAAATGCTCAAGCGAATTTCAGCCAAATTCGGCATAAAAAATAGTTTTCAACTGATTTTATATATGGCAGTTTTACTTATATTCGTACTGAGTCAGATTAAATCACTTGATGGAATTTCATAAATAATGATTATGAGCGCTACGAGAAGATTGCAAACCCGACATTGTTAGGAATGATATTAGACTCCAGGAGCTTCCTACGGCGAAGTTGAAATTGAATTTACACCCAAGTACGATTTTTAAAGGCAGTCCTCGGTGATAAGGAGGCATGCCTTCTACCCCGTACTCCCAGCGAGCTAGCCACGTTAAAGTTTAGAGCGCCTTTGGCTATAATGAATTTTAAAACTTCTACTTAAGGAGAGTAAAATTTTAATTTTATCTAGTCTCCTATTTATAAATATGTAGCTTAATGGCTTTATAGGAGAGAGTTGAAGCTGTTGAATTCCTCAAAAGTTAGCATATCTCAGCAAAAAATAGTTATTATTATTTCATTTGAAATGTGTATGTAAGAACAGGAATGCCACTAATGTGGGACCTTCGAACCTTGACCCCAATTGGTAATATAGAAATCTTACTAATAAAAAACATCTTTCAGCATCAACACTTGTCGGCCTAACTGCCTAAACCATTTGAAGATATTAACTTCAATCTCCACCACAAACTATTTCAACTCCTTTGTGGTATAATAAATTATAATTTCTTCGATTAAGTAATGTTCGCGTAGGTTGATTTTATAAATTAAGTAACTTTTCCTTAAATTTTCCCTTTCGTCCATATTAGCAACGCTTTGAGTACATCCATTTCAATCTTTTTCCCAAAAAGACTTAGTAAAGCGGAAACGTCGGACTGAATTGTTCAATCCTATTTAACTTTTTCAAAAACTTTTTAAACTAAATTCTTAATTAACGCAAATTTATTAAGCTTTGTTTCTTTGAGCATTAAATTTTTGTCAAAAACAAGTTCTACTTCATTCATTTCGGGATCCCGCGATTAATACAAGAAAATCCCCAGATTTCTGGGAGCTAAAAATGCTTTCCTAGTGCCGATAGTGAAGTTTTGTCTGAGTCACACAAGTTCATCAATCTTTCAATTCCCCGCTATGTCGTAATAATCCCATACCACCTCGTCCCAGGGTGTGCGATATTTTGAATATTCGCTTGGCTATCAGTGAAATTTTTGATACCACCTTCGGGTATCGCATTACATCTTTCTGCTAATTTAATATCGTCAAAGAGTGAAAATTGACAAATTAAATAAAAAACAATTGCAAGTTTTTGTATAGAAAAAAATGTCATATATCTAAACAGAAGAATATCAGTATAATTCAGAGTTTTGAAGTTTTACTTATACCTTTTAAGTCAGTGTGTGATTTCTCGATATAATTTACCGTGGTGCCCCAGAAAAGACTTTGTACGGCTTTTGATGCATTTATTGCTGACTTTTTCTGCAAATAATGGCAGTATAACAGCTGGACTAGAGACGGTGATAATTAACTGATGAAACATTTTTAATTTTTTGTTCATATTATCAGTATATTGCGACACAAGACACGTGAAGCTAAAGTACTTGTCTGCAGGTGAATACGTACGACAACTATGTATAATATATAAACTTATAGGTAAGAACAATGAATCTGTGAATATATATAAACATTAGGCCGGGTCGATTTGTGGGGAGGCAAAAAAATCGCCCATTGCTCTGTGAAAATCATATTCTAGGGTTCAAAATAAGAAACTTTGCCGAAGGAACCATACCTCTAAAACGAACTCTGATGTCCCCCAATTTGGGTCGAACTTTTAGTGTCTTTTGTGGGGAGGGAAAAAAATCGCCCACTGCTCTGTGAAAATCATATTCTAGGGATCAAAATAAGAAACTTTGCCGAAGGAGCCATACCTCTAAAACGAATTCTGATGTAAGCATTGGCAAACCTCCGAGGGTATTTGTGCCATGAAAAAGCTCCTCATAAAAAATATCTGCCGTTCGGAGTTAGCTTGAAAGTGTCGGTTCATTCATTTGTGGAATAACACCCATACGCCTACCGCAAATAGGCGGAAGAATTAGGTCAAACACCCAAAAGGGGTGTAAGCGCCAATTATGCACATACTATATACTTTTAAGGATCCAAACGACAAAAATTTCAACAAGTAAACAACATCTATATCCGAACGAAACTAAACTTTATCTACTCGTCTTATCATTACTAATTGTTACTATGCTGGAAATATGGCTTTTTTGTTTGTCTCCATTTTGTTTTGCCTTTAGGCCCAGCATAAAAAAGTATACTAAGATGACAGTAGCAAGTCAATGAAAGTCAAGTTTGCACATTTTACGATTATATATATCTATTTGTCACGTTGATCCTTTTCTTTAGTGTTTTGTTGATATCCTTTTACAATTTCTGGCGCTCGTATTGATGTCGTTCCACAATTGGAGCGATCTACAGTTAAGTATCTCTTCCGAATGGTGGATGTTTTTTATGAGTTTTTTCATGTCAAAAATACACTCTGAAGTATAGTCTACCGAAGGGCGACTGCTACTAGGAGAATTCGTTTCCATTATTTGATGATTTTTAGGTTTCCCAAACCCTACCGACGGTCCTAGGCGGTTACGACGCTCTCTTCATAGCGCATCATAATTGTAGAGAGTTGCAGTGGTTATCCCCTCTGGTATACGCCCAGGATGGAAACCAATTGTGATGACGCTTGGAGAACTTGTCCTTCTAAAACCAATGTGAACCATTCGCTTGTTTTGTTCCCTATTCGTACAAATTTCTCAAAAATAAATAGCGTAGATGTCTCTAGGCTTATATCTATGTCACGATATGTTTATTCATTTGGTGGCGGGTATTGCTAGTTCATCCGGAACACAAATGTACAGTTGGGCGAAATGATTCAGTCTCGTTTAGAGATGTGCTGATATTATGTGTACCTTTGAGGTGATCGATTGTTTCGTGAGGGATTTCATCACCGTCTGGTACATCCTCCATTCATGGATGTACCCTCCCTGTTTTAAAAAGAATTTTAAAGAGGCTTGATGTTTAATTTTCTTTTTCGGTTGGATATATAATTTCACAACTTTAAGTTAAGCATACATTTTTATCATTTTCTGTTAAGTTAGTCATATGGAATTTGATTAGCGTCAACGAATTTTGATCAAAGACATTGTCCTTGTAATTTTTTGTTTTTTTTTTTATAAGGAGGTTGAAATAAAAATGTCAGAAACATCTCAAAGTGCCGCCACACCACTGGTATGTGGGGCACGCTCCCACTAATACTATAACAATTCTCCACCTCGGCTAATTCTACCCTGGGACCACAAAAGTATAACTTCTGGGTAGAGCCGCGTTTATGTCCGAAGACACAACAGGTACCTGCGTCCAGGTTCCTCTCCTGTAGGCATATGAAGGCTATACACCGTGGATAGTCCCAATTACTCCCACTATGTTTATAGGTGGTTCCAAAGTAAAGGAGACATCGGAAAACTTGCAGTAGTGTTATCTTAACTGACTACCGTCTTGTCTTCTTGTACGATACTGTATTGAGTGTTTCCCTCAAACGTCTGTGCTTGTTGTTGGTTCGTTAGAAACTGTCCGCCTTCTCTGTTGCTGAAACGCTTTGCGTTCCCAATCAATATGGCGAAGTCGCGTCATAATATTACCTGCGAACGTTTGCGTTGCCTCCCACTTACCGTTGGCTGCGCACATATCTCGTATGAGGGTACTGGAGGACGGTTGATGGTCCAGGGCTTGCTCCAGGATAGCTCGTTCCTCTCTAAAGCGGTAGCTATAAAACATGACGTGTTCTGCGTTTTCGTCAGTATTCGGGCAGTTTGAACAGAAAGGGCTGTCTGCCAGCTTAAAACGGTGCAGGCATTCCTGAAAACAGCCATGTCCGCTGAGCAACTGCGAAAGGTGATAGTCAGTGCCTCCATGTTTTCCCATTAACCACTCATCAAAACGTGGTATGAGTTTGTAGGTCCAACGTCCGCTTTGTGACTCATCCCACCGCTGCTGCCACCGGCCTATTGTCAGCAGTCGCTCCGCTGCTTTTTCTCCTGGCTGAGCCGCGCTCCTTGTCCGTTATAGAACCGAAACATTTCATCTGTTAAGAGGTTTAGAGGTATCTTTCTAGCTATTACGCAGATTGCATTATCAGACACCGTCATCAGCTACACGCAGCACCTTGCCTGTATGACTGGGAGACTTCCCGTAGATTAGACTTTTTGATCCCCGCCCAGATAGGTGCTGCATAAAGAATTATAGAGTCAGCAACCAATGACAGTAGTCGTCTGCGATTTCCCTGGGGCCCTCCTATATTAGGGAGATGTCGCGTCACAAAGTCTTGTGTCGATCCAGACCCCAAGATATTTGATCGCCTTTTTCAAGATTATACGGTGTGTACCTATGTTCACCTCAAACGATTTTCGCGCTACAGCACTTATTAGAACTGCTTCGGTTTCGTGACCGGCTAAACCTAACTTAGCCTCGTTAAGCCATCGTTGCACTTTACCTTTAAGTGGTCGGCGGATCCCACAATTTCGGCGTTTGGCGAAAGCTTCACCTTCAGGACTGCATCGTACATGATGTTCCACAAAGTTGGTCTCAGCACTGATCCTTGTGGTACACCACCGGAGACACTTCGGTAACTGATGATAATGCGGATAAGGTAGGCTGGTACATTGAATACTTTGAGAGCCGTGATGATGCTAGGCCAGTTTGCCGAGTTAAAAGCATTTGTAACATCTAAGGTGATCACAGCGCAGAACTATCTTGCCGATCTGCCCGCACTTATAGCCCTGTGTGCTATTACCACCATCGTTTTTATTGCGTCCACCGTAGATCTAGCTTTCCGGAAGCCGAATTGGTTGTCTGAGAGACCTGTCAAGCCTTCCAGATGCTCTTGAAGTCGTTCGCAGATAATGCGTTCCAGTAGCTTTCTCACTAGGTCCAGCAGACGTAGGGGTCTGTATGACAGAGGTAGATCGGGTTGTGGTATTTTCCATCTCGCTGGGAACTTTCGGAGTTTACCGTATTGCTTCTTTTACCACTATATTGGGAGTCCCGTCAGGCCCGGGAGCTTTGCTATTCTTTATCCTCCTTAAGGTCCTAAGAATTTCTTCTTCTGTAACTTGTAGAATCATTGCAATTTCTGTTATTACACCATTTTGTGAGTCCCCTGCTTCCTGCATGGGAAAGAGTACTGAAACTGTTTCTTCCATTAGCACCCGGCAGGTCAGCTGTGACGCTCTTGGTCCTTTAATTTTGCTCATAACTATCTTGTAAGCTAATCCCCAAGGATCGTTGTCGGCTTGCTATCACAGCTTCTTAAAGCACCTTCATCGTAGCTTTTCTTCTAGCAGAGATACTGTCTTAGTTTAGCTATTTCATCTGTCCACCAATATGCTGGCTTTCGGTTTCCCCGGCTTCCCCACTGCGTTAAAATCTTTTTGCTTCCATCTTTTCTTGACTGTCTTAGATGCAGTCCTCGGCATTACAGTGCGTACGTCTACTACAATGGGCAGGTGGTCGCTATGAGTATAAATTAACTCGTCCAATTTCCATTTTGTTGGATTCGCAGTGGTACGATCAGTAAATGCTAGATCAATTATAGAGCGCCCTCTAGTGCAATCAAACGTATATACCCCGGAGTGTTGAGCAATACGAGGTCCATTGCTGAAACCGTTTCTTCTACAATTTTCCCCCTTGCGTTTGTATACGTGCTGCCCCAACCTCTGGACCATGCGTTGAAGTCACCCGTAGTGAGAATAGGTCGCTTACCCCTAAGTTCTAGCTCTAGTGCCGCCATCATCGAAGTAAAGTTTTCAATTGAACATCTTGGAGGTGCATAACAGCTCACAAAGAGAACGTCGTCCGACTTCATCCACGTGAACCCCTTACAAGGTGTGGACCCCAGATTACTGCTTGTTCTTCGGTGTCTGCTATCCAGGCGTGAGCGTTCATCATTTGGAATGGTTCCGAAAGCATTGCGATGTCTACTTTCTTTTCGACGACTGTTTGCCCGAGTAAGTCCTGCGCAGCTCTGCAGTGGTGGGTGTTGAGTTGCAGGATTCTCATCGCGATTTTACGTACCACTTTCTGGTAGTGCTGCCAGTCTTGTGCGCTTCATCGCATAGTGCGCATTTTTTTGCATTTCTACAGCTCGCTGCCATGTGGCCGTCCTCACCACAACGACGGCAGAATTTCATGCGATCAGGTGATTAACATACTGCCGCTACATGATCGTATGACCAGCATCTATAACATCTTTTTGGAGATATGACCTTTGATACCAGGCAGCGTACCCATTCCACCTTAGGGGAACCGAGCGCCATAACCTTTCTGGCTTTCACAGCGTGCAACGAAATGTAAACTGATTGGGTACCGCCGTACGTGGCATGCATACTTTTGATGGCGGATTTATCTGGCTTCTTTATCAGAGCTTAATCTGCTATCGTGTCCAGCAACTTTTCCTCCGAATTCAGTACTGTTATAAGTGTGATGCAATGGGTCTTTAGGTGGACTGTTGCAACACCATCCAGGGTGAAAACAGATTGACAACTAGATGATTCGCTGTCCTCGTTTCTTTTGAGCTCTATCAATAGCCCTCCTTTTTGCGTAGGTCTCATTGTCCTAACTTTATCGCCGAATCCGCTTAGCATAGCGTTCGATTTAATAGCATGAAGCATGCCCTTTCTTTCACATCGGAGCGCGGGCGAAGTGAGCCGCTGGTCTTCCTTTTATTTGCCGGCTTCTTTCACTTCCTGCTATTTTTCTTTATGATTCTTTATGATCCTTATGGAGGAAGTTCTGTGGAGATTTCGACCTTCTCATCTTGGTGTCTGGCGATATTTCTGTTCCATGAGCTGCATTAGGACTAGTTTTAGTTCTCTCTCTTTTTGCGGATCGAGTTGTAGTGTTCTCAGCCGCGTTGTTTTCCTTGTATCCGCTGGTGCAAACATAGCGCCGGTGGTGCGCTCATCGATTTTCAGCTGTATTTTTACCTCTGTGTGTGCATTGTAATGTTTTGCATACTTATCACCATTGTTTTAACAAAACTTAAAATTTGTTTGCATTTCTGACAAATCGAATACAGGACCTTAATGTCGTGACAACGTTCTCCTTGTAACTATGGCGATAGCCGCATCAGAGAGAGGTTTATTTAAAGCTAAGTTTTATTTTTACTAAGGAATTACATATACAAATATCTAGGGTTGTCTGTTGTTAATATTTTGTAATTCATTCAAACTATAGGAAATGGTTGCATTAAGGTGTATTAAATATTTAGTATGACACTGCCGTGTAAATTTGTTAGCTGGTTATACATAAAACATATAGATCGAACACTCTATGCCGACTTTTTCCATTCTAATTGCGAACCAGACTCGGAAGAAGTTGCTGCTGAGTTCTCGTTCGTTGATTAATTTTGGTGACCTTACCTTATGCCTTGATGATATGGTGAATTCCGTGTTTGTATGTTTTTAATTTTAAATATGCTAGGAAAATTAAAATTGCCTTTAGATTCAGACTTTTCTCTTTCTAAGTATATGTTTAAATTACTTTTAAAATAATTGTTAAAATAGAAATTAATTGTGTTGACTTGAGAAAGAAATGCTTTATTTGTAAAAAATGCTATATTTCTAAATTATTTTTAGCAAATAAATAAACACTCAATTACTGGAATATTAGTAGACAAAAACTAAAGGAATGTATCAATAGTTTGGGAACATAAATTCATATTTATATATGTGCGCATAAAGTGCATAATAGTTCGTCGAGTTAATAAATAAAACAAAAAGTTTATTGAGTCGAAGTGCTTTATATAGATGATTTACATATTTAGTAAGTATCTAATACGAAATGACCCAAAAATAATAATCGAAGCAGAAATAGACAGAATATGTGAAAAATAGTACGAAATGCAGATCACATCTGAAGGAAAAACGTTTTATGGTCCTCCGGATATCCTTTTCCCAACTGAAATGGTAGCTTTAATATTTATGCCTGCACCATTTCCTATACCGCAAACCAGCATTACTAATAAATAGACACTTTACCAAAAAACAATAAAATTATCAACAGGGAAGAGAAATACAATGCAAAGAAATTTCACTTCGCCACATATTTCCCATCGTGCCTTTTGCGTAGCCGAGGTCCAGTGAAGCTGAAATAAGTAAATTGCAAAAAATGTGTATACAAAAGTTACTCATACGACCTGTATGATGCGGCAGTTCAAAAGTGTGGTTGCGTGTGTGTCTCATTCAACTACTTCAATCTTCAACCCGCTTTGTTTCAAAGTGTATCATTTCACTGCTTCAATGTTTGACTTCTGCTTTTGTTTTTGTTTTTTCTTCTTTTGTTTCTCGATTTGCCCTTTTTCCAAAAGCGTTTGTGCCTATTTTGCGTCATTCCATTGCCATTTCCGCCTCATTTCGTTTACTTTCAGAACAATCATTTACTGTAGCTGCATATCCACTGACCCACATTTACTTCGCAGCAATAAAGGCGATATGCACGGATATAATTTCACAAACGTGTATCCGCACACATACTTATCCACATACTATACATACATATAATTTCTGTTTCCTCCCGGAACATTTGATGCCAATGACAAAACGTTCGATTTCACTAACAGTCAATCGGCCATCAAAGTGAAAGTGAAGCGGAAATGTGCCTCGACTCAGCGTAACTGAGTGCGAATGGATCGATGGATGGCTAGCTGGTCGCGTGAGAAAGAGTGAACGATTTACAGTGTGGGAGTAGGTACTTGTGGGTTGACTGTTTTTGCTGTTGGGAGCAAATCATTTGCTTCAATGAATTTTACCTCACTCCCTGTCACTGCCAAATATTTACTCCTCTCAAACGCATGACTAAATAAATAAAAAATAAATAATTGGCGCGTACACTTCTGTTAGGTGTTTGGCCGAGCTCCTCCTCCTATTTGTGGTGTGCGTCTTGATGTTGTTCCACACGCATGACTACAAACAGAAAAATAACGTGACCTAATTGCACAAAATTTAGGTCATTGATGTTTCGGAATATTTATTCGTTGCTTTGGTGCCGATTCGTCTGTTGACTAAACTTTGGCAAAGTTTTTAGTTCTTTTTTTTTTTGAAGCCCAAAAAAATGTGTTATGATGTGGTGTAAAAGGAGGATTTGTTGGTTGTGGTGCCATGCATGGCTTTAGTTGATTAAGTTATCATCGTCATTTGATTGCTCAATTTAGTTTTTTTGCAATATGATGCTGTCAGCGAGGGCCCATAGTGATTGATTTACCAATTTTGGTTTTATCACCGCGTTTCCTGAGTACCGAGTGCAATGAATTGGAATGATTTTTTACAGGCGATTTGCAGATAATGACCACTTAAACTTTGATATTTATAAATGAGGTGATTTTAAGAAGCGATATTCTTTTTCAAATTAAATCTATTTGAAAAAGGAAGGATAAGGCCTTAACCTTCAGGTTACCAGTCCGGCATGGTTATAATTATGGAATTAGCAAGCGGAATGACTAGATGGGCCTACATGCTTCGCTAGTGTTTATTTATGTATACGCATGATTAGGCGCTAGGGGTTGAGAATGGTCTTGCCTTTAATGGAAAGAACAAGTTCAAGCTGCCTATTGCATATTGGTAGGTCTAAGTAAAGATATTTATAATAAAAAACAGGCGTACGTTTGTTTAAATACATAGACTTGAAAAGAATAATAACCAGGGTTCAAGGTAAGAATAAAAGTGTAAAGCCGTATTTGGTGGCAACTTCTTATTTGATTATATTTCCAATATTATTTCTACATGCTCTCTTTAATAGGAATCCGAGCCAAATTTTGAGCTTCTCGAACCCTGCGCTATCTATAGATTCCAGTTTTTGGAAAATTCTCCATTATCAATTCACAAGTACTTTTATTCACTAATTATAAGTATAGCAAGCTCCATTAACTACCTTTTGCAGTCTAGCATTGCTTTTAACCACCGCCTCGACAGAAATACTTATTGTATGAGTGCGACTTCAATCGGCTAAGTCGTGAAAAAGTTTCACAATCACAAATGCAAGTATAAGCATTGAGGGATATTTTTTTCATTTTCTCACAAGTTGTCCGCACATATATAGAAAAAACTATTTTGTAATACCCTTCCGCATTTCTTTGCTCTACCCATCAAATTTTGCGAGCATTTCCGGACAACAAATTCAGTAATTATGCCCGTACATTAATTCATATTCAGCATGCCTCTGTTCGTGCTTTTCTAGTCATATTGGTAAAACTTCGATCATTTTATTATGCCATACTTCCTACCTACATAAAATTGCATACAACGTTTGCTAGGTACACAGAGCTATATACCAAACACTATACGCATACACAAACGCAAATACAACGCGATATATGCAGTTATCTAGCTCCGACTGTAGTGTTAAAAGAGGATGCAAAATTTACGAAAAATCCCATTAGCTATGCAACTTTTTGCACGTGGCTCATCCTCGACTTAAGCGGCAAGATTGATAAATTAGACAGCCTGCTTTAATGGCGGACAATTACCGCGGCATTTAGGCTGCTCAATATGCAGTATCTATCAAAGTGGCTCAGCTGGCCACCTAACCGAATAATGCCATAATCATCATAAACGTTGAGGTAGAAAGTTTTATGCAAGCACCAAAAGCTTTATGTGGCAGCATTGTTGCTTTTTCCAATATCATTGCCATTACTCGCTAAATATTAGGGAATATTTCAAATTAGTACATTAAAGCCTACTCCTACCCTGTCGGGAATTCCGTAGTCGACTTCTAAAATAGCTAACTTTTGGCCTTAATAAGTAGGCTAACTTTTAATTGGTTTCAAATTCATGCACTGAACTGCAGGTTTTCACAATATTCAGTATCAACTAAAACACTTGTGTACAAAAATAGAAAAGAAAAAAAAGTGCGTTAAATTTTGTTTGTTTATTTAAAGTGAGAAAGCGAGCATTTGTGTGGAATAAAGTGCTAATCACTACATTGTGGGAATTTTCGTGGTATTATTTGAGTTACGTGGTATTAAAAACGTGTGCATCTTCCAGTGATTTTACTATTAATGGAAGGTTATCGTAATCTGGACAATAGTAATTTATTGTACTTAGAAAACGAAGAAAAAATATTAAGGGAAAAATATAGAATAGGTACCATGTGTATAGACTATCCAAAGAGTCTTTCGAGATGCTTCTGCTGATTGTGGTGGTAGAAAATTTAAATGTGCCGTCAAGTGCTAAATGATTTTATGAAAAACATTAAAAAATGGTTAGTTAAAATGCTTCTCCTGACACTTATTGCCACATTTGTGTATTGAAGTCGTTCCTGAAGATCTCCAGCATTGTAAAAGGCTACAAAGACCAGGATTCAATTACACAGAATTAGCGCAGCTTTCTCATTACCTCTTTGAAAACATGTTGTTTCTTTACAAAAATGTATATGCACGTACACGTTTTATAAAAAATACTTTTAATTTGTAGTAGAAATGGAACTTTCGTTGCAAATTATATGGTTGAAAACACTGTTTCCGTTTTGACAATTTGCTTTGTTATTCGTTGGAAAACGTTTGCCTGAGAACTATCGATATTGATAACTTTGGTTTGGCAGTTGAGAATGGTCAAATGTATCTACATTTCTCTTCAGTATGGTATGGCAAGTCACTATGAATCGTTTAATGGCAGAACAATGCTCCCAAATTGTGGAAATTTATTTTGACAAAAAACAAAAATGTTTGCGAAGTTCATAGACCGAAGTGTTGAAGAAGACACCAAAAAAAACACTTGTTCTGAGCTTGTTGGCCTTTGTCCTTCGACTACGTGAAAACTTTCACGCAAGGATCTTGGCTGACGTACCTATAAAATATTAAATATGTGAAATAATCGTTCAGTATGCACCGATAAAAGACACCGTCCACAAAAATGTCTTGCCCTCGACGATTTTCAAAAAAAATTAACTGAATATTTAATTGCTTGACAACAACATTACATTTTAACCCGTTAGTTGTATTCCTCTGTTATGAGTATTCCCACATTAAAATGTTCTACACAAATCTTGCCAGTTGGTTTTTTTCAAATTCTGACCCCCATTTCCGAATCCTAATGCTTTAAAACTATAGTGTTTTTCAGTAAGAGCGCTTCAACTTTTGAACTTTTTTGAATAAAACACAAACGGTTTGACTTTTTTAACAAATTTTTGTTTTTATTATCGAGTTTGAACATATACATTTAAGTATGAAATTCGATTTCTTTTGCATGACCACTGCGTGCACGTTTTACGAAGTCCCATCGTTGAACCTAATTTTCGACGACTCTTTTGCATAAATCGGCCGAAATTCCAGCAATTTCGCGTTCAATATTGGCTCTGAGCTCACAAATCGTCGCCGGCTTGTTACTGTAGACCAATGACTTCACATAACCCCAAAACGGGACGGCTTGTTAAATGGACCGTAAAGTGGCCGTAATGCTCTTAAAGTAGCAGCAACAGAACGATTATTTTCATAAAAAATTTGCACGATTTGCAATCGTTGCTCAAGTGTGTAGCGTTCCATGATGAAATGTATACTAATGAAGTTTACAAATGACAAGCGAAAAATAAAAAATATCGCGTCGTTCGCCCTCCCTATCGGAAAAAAGTTGAAGCGCACCTATTAAAAAACCCTATATATAAATTTAATTCCAATAAACAAAGTTAATTCAATAAAGTCCATAGGCTTATTCTAATACCCCTTCCACCAAGTAATGAAGCTTGCAAATTTGATCAATATGAAAATAGGTCAATCAATGGTAAAATTTTAAAAGTATTATATAGGGTGGGCCATGTAAAATGACTGGCTTTACAGTAGGCCATTCGATCAACCCAATTTTTAAGCACATTTTCGATTGTTTGGGCTCCAATTTCATGAATGGCAACTTCGATTTTGTGTTTTAAAGCATCAATCGTCATCCTCTTCAATTTTTGGAAACAACTCGTTGAGCATGTCATGATGACGCTCGCCATTTACTGTAACCGCGGCTCCTCGCTCATTTTCGAAAAAAACCAAAACCGCAAAAAACAGTGACTCGTTGTGGATGCATTTGCTTCTCTACAGTAACGTGTGGATTTTCTGAGCCCCAAATCCGACAATTTTGCTTATTGACGTAGCCACCGATGTGAAAATCAGAAAAGAAGAAGAAGATTCACCACTTTGTCATTTCTGTTACCATTCTCAAAAAAATAGGTGGTTCAAAAAGCAAACGCTATATGGCCCACCCTGTAATTTGCATTAGTAGCTTATCATGAAATTTTTCAAAATACGCGTTGGCATTAGTTTGCAATAATTCCATCAGCTAGCTCACGTATTTAGCGAACACTTAAATAATCACACTGTACATACCCAAATATTTGGAGTATAGAATTTCAGTTTCATGCTCGCAAATATGAGATTTTCCGAATTTAATTGACTCACGTCAGTCAACTGCAAATGCAGCCGTGAAGTGCATGTAGGGAAATATGTATGCCCTTGTATGTACGAGTATATACATACAAAGTACATACATACGATCTAAAAGGCAGATGAGCGCTAATGACGCATAATTCAACAAATCATTGCATCGATGATTGGTTTTGCTAATTTTCAGCTAATGAGCTTGAAATTGAAAATTTCCATGCATTAAAATAATTGTTGTTTGAGCAAGTTGCATCTACGAGTAACTCTTACCTCGCCTGTAAGTATTAGCTTTCAAAGATTAAATCAAAGCGACTATTTATCGATCCACATGGCCTAGACATTTTTAAAAAAGTTAGCTACACAACATTGGTCTGCACTAACAGGCAACAGGAACTATAAAACTCAGCTCAGGTAAGCTTTGTCCTATGGTGAGTACTCAATTCTCGTTAAAAAGAAATAAATATTTGATTAAATTTTTTGACACATGTACAAAGAATGGCAAGTCTTTGCATCTGCGGGGCCCTTAGGACCACACCCATCATATTATGCTTAACATTTTACCAATAGAGCAATTCGGTAAGTAAACAGCTGCCAAAGCAGCTCTCAGACTAAGAGAAATCGGCCCACTCAGAACGAACCAAAGAGGACACTCTTCAATTTTAGAAAAATTCCCCTTCATTCCTGGCACAACGGATTTCTGTAAGACCAAGGACATCAATTTAAATAAACAGTTCTAGAATGTTTTAAACTACTAAATGACGTATCTAAGTGCTACAAGGTGCACCTTATCTGGGTACCAGGCCACAGGAACATTGCAGGAAATTGTAAGGCGGATGAACTTGCAAGAACCGGTACAACACTCGATCTCGAACCGGATAAGGCGCCGATACCCATGCCCATAGCCACTTGTAAATAACTTATAGACAGGGAAACCATCAAAAAGGTAAATACAAGCTGGCAAAACCTCACAACATGCGAACTAAGCAGACAGACATGGCCGAACTGGAACAGCGGTCGATCGAAGATCTTGCTAAGATTCAACAGAGAATTTATAAGAAAAATGATAGGTGTATTAACTGGTCATTGTTTAATAGGCAGCCACGCTAGAAGGTTAGGACTCCCGTACTTCGATTTCTGTAGAAGCTGTCTTAATACAGAAGAAGAGGAAACAGTCAGACACCTTTTATGTGAGTGTGAAAGCCTAGCTAGGAGAAGGCTGCGCACCCTCGATACAGCATTTCTAACCGATGTAGCGGGCATAGCCCATCCAAACTAACGAAGCTCTGTTCGTTTATTAAAGCTACCGGATGGTTTGAAAAGGAACACGTAGGGTAAGGATAAGCTCCAGTGGTATCACAATGGACCTGCGAGAGGTCTAAGTGTGTCTTTATGACAATCACCCCTACCTACCTATACCTACTTTTTCCACCAAGTTTCATCGGTTAAATTTTATTTACAGTGTAATCTATCAGGAATCTGCAGAATAAACTACAACCAAAACGAAAAAATTTACCCACTCCAGGAAATAACTGACAATGAACGCTGAACCTATTACTTATAAATGAAAATGGGAAGGAAAAATAGTTCTCTTGGTGAAAAATGTTGAATAACACAGGTTGATAAATATGTAATGATTAATAACACCATCAGAAAAAAAGTTATAATATGGTTTTTCACAGAATTGGACACATTATAGGTTCAGTCAGGTAGAAAAACCTGTATACTCAGAATTTTGGATTGACCCGCAAACTCTGGTTTGGTTAATTTTTTGATGATAAAATATAACAGTGAAATAACTACGCGTAACCTGAGTAGACTTCGTATACTTAGGAACCAGCATTAACACCAATAACAATGTCAGCCTTGAAATCCAACGTAGAATCTCTCTTGCCAACAAGTGCTACTTTGGACTAAGTAGGCAATTGAGCAGTAAAGTCCTCTCTCGACGAACAAAACTAACACTCTACAAGACTCTCATCATGCCCGTCCTAACGTATGGCGCAGAAGTTTGGACGATGACAACATCCGATGAAGCGACGCTTGGAGTGTTCGAGAGAAAGATTCTGCGTAAGATTTTTGGACCTTTGTACGTTGACAACGGCGAATATCGCAGACGATGGAACGATGAGCTGTATGAGCTTTACGACGACATAGACATAGCGCAGCGAATAAAGATCCAGCGCCTTCGTTGGCTGGGTCATGTCGTCCGAATGGATACAAACGCTCCGGCTTTGAAAGTATTCGATGCGGTACCAGCTGGTGGTAGCAGAGGAAGAGGAAGGTCTCCTCTGCGTTGGAAAGATCAGGTGGAGAAGGACTTGGCTTCACTTGGTGTGTCCAATTGGCGCCGGTTAGCACGAGAAAGAAACGACTGGCGCGCTTTGTTAAGCTCGGCCAAAATCGCGTAAGCGGTTATTGCGCCAATTAAGGGGGGGCCCTCATTTAGACGGTCGAAAAATGCATCATTTTTGGGAATTTTTTTCTCAGGTAAAATAACTTCAAACGTTTTGTAATTCATAAAGTACTTTAATAAATGTCTTGACTGTCTACAAAAATTTTCGGAGAAGAAAAAAAACATTTTAAGTATGGAAATATACACCTCGTCCATGGCACCTCATTCTATCTGTGTACATTCTAGCGCTCTGAATTTTTTTCTGAAATAAAAAAAACAAATTTTTTTTAAAACTTTAGGATAATACCTTCGATGTGACATTTTGATTTAAAAAAAAAATGTCGAAATTGATATTTTTTACCCAGTTTTATGTTAAAAGTGATTTTTCATGCATAAAAATTGACTTTAAAATTACAAAAAAATATGAAAATCTTTTTTTTAAAAAAAACACTTAATGTCACATTGAAAACAATTTAATTATCTTTAAAATGAGCTATTGTAAAGCCTGATTGGTTCAATACAGCGTTCTCAATTGTGTACACAAAATCGAAAAATGATGTTTCGAGAAAAACGCGTTTAAAGTTTTGGATACAGGCGATCAGGCCACCCGTCGCGTCCTGTTAAAAATTTTGTCACTCCTTACAGATATCGACTTGAAATTTTGAAAGTATATTCTTAAATAGTTGTAGAATAGATTAAAATTATTTCCAAAAAATCGATTTTTTTGACCCGATAAATGAGGGTCCCCCCTTAAGAAGAAGAAGAACCTGAGTTGATTTTCGCAACTTATAAAATTGAAAGTAGTTTATTCTTATATAATCCTCAATATACACTGGTAAACAAAATAGTCGTTTAAAACGGTCTAGTCTGTTTAATACAAGCTTGATCTCCATAACTTGGATGTTATGTAACCAATTCTATTCTAACAAACAGCGTTGTATGGGCTTATATTATTTATTCCATTATTCAATGAAATCTATAATGCTATGATATAATAGCTTCACATCTTCGAGTTTTATTTTGAGTTAATTTTTGCGCAAGTTGTGTAAGTAAGCGACTCCAAATCAACCGAATTTGCCTTGATAATTGTTTGGGCGCACCATATTTGTTTTCCTTTGAGTTTTTGCTTAACTGCTTCTTCTTTGGATACATTAACACCACTTTTCCTTAAAACTGCTTCAGCTTCTCGTAACCATAAGTTCGTCTTTTTCACATAGTATAAGTCAATGATCTTCTGATCTTGCTTTGAGGAGATATTCTTAGGCCTCGATCGGGAAGTTGTCAACGTTTTTAAAGTCAGTGTACCATATACCAGTGTACCACCCGCATATTTTTGAACGTCTTCGACCTCTTCAAATACTTTGCTGCGGATGCACGTGGCATTTTTAGACCTTTAGGGAGCGTACAGAGGAACTCTGCTTCAAATCATTTTGTAAAAGCAACTTACGCTTTCTAAATTTCTCATAAAACTGACAAATGGACCAATGCGTATTGCGAAAAGGATGCACTTATTTAGCAGCATTTAAGTTTTTTTTTATAACGGAACTCTAAATTTGAATTTTGCCGGTCACGTTTCTATTAGACAGACTGTATGTAACTTATTCATATCCACATTCACACTTATATTGATATGAAGAGCTAAAAAAGTTTCACTAAGTCTTGTGCTATCATTGCCCCCATTTGTCTTTACTCCCTACCTTCCTTTCGTATTCAATCCAGGCCCACGTCAGTATTTCAGTAAAGCAGTGCTATTTAGTGACCACTATTGGTTTGGCGGTGCACCACCGCAGCTTTTATTTCAATGCAGCATCAGCATCATCATAGATAAATCAATGCGCATCACTTCACAAACACATATTGAATCAAACCCACACATACGCGTATATACACGTATTTTACATCACAACCACAACTTTTAGCGCCTACTAGCCTCAGCGGCGTCATTGCATGCGTAAAATTCGTTTTAAATAGCCGCGTTGCGTGTCAACCGCCGCTGCTCTGGGCAGCTACTGTAGCAACAAATTAAATAACCTCAAAGTGCCCGATGGGAAATTAAATAAATTGCGGTCAGTGGCGGGAACCGAACAATTGTGGATCATTTTGAGCTTTGACGTCGCTTATCTTGTTGCTGTCAAATTTGTGTTTGTTATTGTTGCTGTTGTTGTTGTTCTTGTTGTTTACCATTGGTAATACAAAAAGCTGAGCTGTGTAATTTAGATCCAAAATCACTGCTGCATTGCGGCAACACATCATGACAGCCGCATCACTACATAAATATCCGAATTTCAGCCTTTTCACATTCTCGCAGACGAAATTTAGTGATGATGGCAAAAGTGGGAGTCTTGATCCCTTTTGACAACTATTTTGAATATAATGCAAGAACATGAAAATTTCGAAAAAGTGCAGTTGGAAAATTTAGCGTTCAAAGATTCATTAATAATTTTTCAAAATGAAGCTCAAATAAGTTCTAAAGATAACATCGAGGAGACTGATTTTGAACTTCATTTAAATTAGGTTCGTTGGTCAGAATGCGGTCTATAGGTTCCAGAAAATTACTGGAAGAAAAATTAGCAAAGAAAGAAACGGCCTCTCATTTATAAGCCCAAAGTCATTTTATGGCCTGGCAAAGGATAACTTCCCCTCTCTTATTCAGGGGTAAGTAGAGAAAAGGCAAAAGAGATCATAATGGGAGAATTTGTTGGATTTCTCATAATTAAAATCAATGGCAGGTAGCTTTAACCTAAACCGTTTTAAAGATTGTATGAAATTAAATAAGACCAAGTTGAGCATCATTACAGAAGTTCTAACTTTGTAGATTGAATTATCATCTTACTAGCCTGGAATTATACTCCAATGGAACAAATATGTGCTGACTACGTGCCTAGCTATGATGCATAAGCGGCACAAACACCTGGGTAAATATATATATTTTGCGAGAAAAGGAAATGAAACTCAATCAAATGAGACAGATACTAAAATTTATGGAGGAAGTAGGATTCAGAGAAATAGTAGTCTAAGCCCATGAAGCGATCACAGCAGATCTTTCAAATAGTTTTCAATAAGGGCGAGATGTTGAAATGGAATAAAATGGCGTTTGCTGTGTGGCACGTAGCGCCGTCCTGCTGGAACCACATGTCGTCTAGGTCCATATGGTTCAATATGGGCCATAAGAAATTGGACGGGCCACCACGTCTACCGAAAAATGGGCGCAATGCGCGCAAAGTTTGCGTTAATGAACACTCATTTTGATAATAAAGTTTTATCATTTGAACGTGCTGTTCAATCGTGTAACTTGCCATGATGATTTGGCATAAACAACTGAATAATAAACAATAGATTTGACAGATGTCACCAAAACAAAATGGCTGCCACAGGGCGCCAAAATCGACCCGCGCCAATTGAAAAACCCTTTAACTCGTAAGTGAACGGGCATGTGTAGAGATGAATAGCAGGCGGAGAGCGTCGATCACTAAATATGCCATTGTTCTGCTCTGACTAAAACACGTCATCACTATGTGACTATCTAGCTGACGTGGACTCCGCAGGCATTCGGAATTTCCAGTAAGGAAACGCTATAGGGAAGTAAAATTGGCTGGTCCACGTGACCTCTCTTCTTCCTGTAAATGACGGCAGCCACTATAAACGAACCTGAAGTGATGTAAAACTCTTAATAGCTGGTGTTAAATTAAATATAGTTTTCTTTAAGTTAGGCTTAAGTTTTTGTTAAAAAAATATAGTTTTATAGTCATCCTTTCCCGAGTAGTATTTTTTTATTAAAAGTATCATCCAAGGATTACATATACATATGCACTCACATATATGTACTTACGTATGTGTGTGGATATGTGAGTTTGAACTGGCATTAAAATGGTCGAACTTCGGCAGCGACGAGCTTCCCTGGAAGCACTTAGCGTAGATACGCATATACATACATGCTCGTATGTATGTATGTGAATACATACTAAGGACGCCTAATAAAACATTCTTTCTCCTATCTCTGAAAATCAGCAATGTAGCATTTTTGCTTACGATAAAAGTTTAGAAAACTTTTCCAAAGGAAATTATACAATATATTTCTCCTTTCTCACAACCGCAAACAAGAAAATATTTGGCAGTTAAGAACAAAAGAAATTCTTCCCCCCATTGCTTATCACCGGCGCATTTTATAAAATTTACATACTTAAATGTTAAAGAAAAACTTTTTCCACCTTTTTCAACAAATGCAGTGATAATAATTTCGGCTAATCGCTAAAGGAACTACATGACGAGAAAATATGCCAGATAACGAGCGACCTGGAAATCTTTTCAAATTCTCAATGCCTTGCGAGCACTGTGTCTTGCACACATACACACATTCTTAGCCGGTCATGTTGGTATCTTCAAGATATAGAAAAAATTTCGCGCGCATTCTAAACAACATAACTTTGTTGCCTGCACTCTACTCCAACAATAAGACGCCCCATATCAGTAAACTGCTGGCAGTTGCTGGAGTTGGAAAACAAAAAGAACACAATAAATCATACAAGCTTCTGCAAGCACTTATAAAGGGTCGTTCAAAGGTCACGGCTAGATGTTGTTTTAAAATAAGACATGTACAAATTTAGATTTTTTCAGGTATTCAAAATACGGCCCTTAACAATTACTCGTATATGTGAGAAATGGCATCGTATAAATGCCCACCATGAGCACGTCTACAGGAAAAATCTACCAAACAGTCGATTTAAGAATCTTCATAACGTCGAGTTATCGCTGTTGGATATTGTTCAGCAACACTTTACGCCACAGCACCAATATTATTAACAGAACATCTAGTTTTTGGTCGGCTAGTAATTTTTCTATCCTCCACAGAACCAGTTACATGAAATTTTCCGCCAACCTTTTAATTGTCGACTCATTCGGATGATTATTTCTACAAAAAAAAAGACGAATTTTGCGATATGTTGTTGTTAAAGATCGACCATTTTCATAATAAATTTCAATAATTTTGATGCGTTATTCTGTCGTGTAAAATTGTTCAACTGTCTACTTGGCAAATGTCAAAGATAACATAAAATGGTACCCTCAAGGAATTATTCACCACTGACATCTAGGCGTCACTTTTGAAGGACCCTTCACTACATGTGTATGTAAATGGTATGAGTACAGTGGGACGCGTTGTCAGTTTTCGTGTAGTGGGTACAAACTTTTCACATTTCGGATGCCAACAGAGCAACTGAATTTCATTTGCTTATTATTGTCGTGCCGTGCTACCAAATTCGCGCAATATGTAAAGTTCTCTTTAGTTTTATATTTCATTTTTTGGTGCGCCAATGTTTTAGGAGCTGAGATAATAATGAATGCATTTATTTATGATATAAAAGTTGCGACATATATCACATTCGCATAAAAACTACCTTTTTGCATTCATTGCTAATTTATATTAAGTTGTAAGGATTAAAACATTGCTTTAATGCGAGCAAAAATTAAATATGCCTCAAAAAATGTTGGGCGTGGCTAAAAATAAAAAAAAAACATATCAATAAGGCAACATGAAACCCCAAACGTTTGCTAAGCTTCTCTTCATTCCATCTTCCTCGACTTTTTAACATCGAAGAACGATTTTTAAGGTCGAACCGATTTCAGCCGAAGGTAAACCGAACATTTTAAAAGGTCCAATTAACAAACTATCACGGTTTTAAGAAATCAAATATCATTATTCGCGAAAAAGTTCCAAAATTAACAACTTAACAAAAAAATGTAAAGAAATGTTCGACCAAAGTTTGACTCTTTTTTGGCCGAAACCAAACTCAAGTTTTGTAGCCGAACATGGCCGAAGCGGAAGCAGATGCTCCGTCGTTCTCATCCCGTTATTGTTGTAACTCTTTGGATGGGTATAAATACGTCATCTATTCGGTAGATGCCGAGATTTTAATAAAAACTAATTTCTTTCTTCTGTGGACCTCAATGCTTACACTCAGACCGGTGCGTAGGACTGAGTGAAGGAGTGCTTGAGTCATGAATTGTCAATTATACGATGAAAACGTGATACCTTAAATTTACGAAAAATGTATTTGTTGTTCGTTGAATGTGTGTCAGAAATTCCATAATAATAACAACAAAATTAACTATTGAACTCTCGCCTCCCAATCTATATCATGGGAGTTACTATCTTGGCAGAAGCATCGAAAGATGCCTAAAAGTCTTTGAATCTGCAGTACAGGGTCTTTCAAGTTGAAGATTATTTTTTTCAGACAACAGCTGCCACTTTTGATAGATATTAAGTAGAAAATCTTCAAAATACTAGAAAGGAGTTAAATTTCGCTTGATAAAATTGCCTTATTTTGGTATTGGAAAATCCATGGCAAGCCGTGACTGCATGAAAAACAGCTGATCAAAAACAGCTGGCTCCAATTTATGCAAATCAGTATATTTTAAATTAGCATTGGAAAATAAATATAAAGAAGATAGGGAAGAAGTAACTGAATGTACTTGAAACTCTTCGGAATAGACCTTCAACTTTTTGAATTTTCCATTTTTCATACTTGCTTTTGGTATTCATTGTAAACGAACTATCAGCTGATCTTGCAATTTGTTCGGCTTACTTACTCACATTATATGGTACATTAACTATCTTGAAGATTGTTCTCTTTGAGAGGTCAGATAGCGATTGGCCAACACTTGCTGGTGAATTATTGCTGGAAAAGTAAAAGAATACAACTGTTGAGAGCCCATTCTTATCCTTATGAATTCCGTCCTAGATAAATCTGCTTGTTTATACTTGTCTATACCATCGATATCGATAACTATGATTCAACAACTGAATTTTTGTTTACAAAAATTAATCAGCTAAACATCGACGACATTTGGTTCCAACAAATCGACGTAACTTGCCAAAGAGCGCGCTTAACAATGGATTTATTGCAATATTCAAGTCTTCATTGGCAACATACGGCTAGATTTATTGGAAAAAGTAGTCGGAAATTGGACTAATCGAATGAAACATATAATTCATATTCAAAAAATAAATGCCATGAAATTATCTATCAGATTATAATAAAAAAATTATCCCAAGAATATTTTTATTTCTCAAGTTCGCGAGCTCTTAAAAAACACTTTATAAATTGTCATTTACCATATATTTTTAATTTACACATATAAATACATATTCAGTTTGTTTTTATAAGTTCCCCGTAAAGGCCAGTACTAACTTCATAACCGTGAAATTTCGACAGCAACATACATATATTCATTCAATGTCAAGGGAAGAGTGGACGGAGGGCTACACTTGGGGGCAAGGCCTGGTGAACTTGTTCACGGATGGATCGAAGTTGGAAGAAAGGTTGACGGAGGAGTCTTTTGCGAGGAGCTCCCCATCAGACTCAAATTCAGGCTACCGGACCACTGCAGTGTATTCCAGGTAGAGGTAGCCGCAATTAAGGAGGCAGCTGATTGGCTGCTCAAATGCGTATTAACGGTCAAGAAAGTAAATATTTACTCCGACAGCCAAGCGGCAATAAGGGCCCTCGGGTCTATGACGGCGCATTCGGAATTGATCAAGGAATGCTTGACCTCGCTTTCGACTGCGTCCGAATTCTTTGACATCAGCCTCATTTGGGTTCCTGGTCACAGCGACATTGCTGGAAACTACGAAGCCGACGAGATGGCCAGACAAGGGACATGTGAGGTGACTTCCCCGCGAAGGGAGAGAATTGGGATCCCTCTGACTACCTGCGGTCTGCTCCTGGAAAGATGGGCATGGCACCAACTCAGCGAGCGCTGGGCAAGTACACAAACGTGTAAGGTCGCGAAATCCTTCTGGCCACGTGTGGACCGGAGGCGCTCAGGCGAGTTTCTGAGGTTGACAAAATATCAGCTCTCTAATCTCATGGCTCTCTAATCTCTCTCACAGGACACAATGCACGAGGAATGCATGCTGTGAGACTTGGAATCGCCTCGAGTCCTTTCTGCGCTGGATGTATGGAGGATGAGGTGGAATCATCTCAGCACCTTCTCCTTAGCTGCCCTGCTCTGGCGGGGCTAAGATCTAGGCATCTTGGCTCCTACTTTTTTACCACGCCTGCTGATATAGCTGGTGCTGACATTAAAAATCTGATGAATTTCATCAGCAGCATTAAGCGGTCGATGCAAATATAGTCATCGTTCGTAATCCCCACGCTCCTAACCATCCCAGCACCACCTCTCACCGCCCTCTCCCTGCATCCCATCGGTCTTTCTCTCCCGCCTAACCCCTTCATAATGGTATCACAAAGGACGAATCTTTCTTCGTTCAAGTGTGCCCATTCTCTGGGCAACCATACCAACCTAACCTAACCTATATTCATATGAGAAGAACCGTCAAATCTGGGGTGATGATCATAAATTTGACGTTTCTTGGGAAATTGGGAAATTTGACAAGAAAAGTGTTCTTAAATAAGTTAATACAAATACGGTCGCCGTAGCGGAATGGGTTGGTGCGTCACTACCATTCGGAATTAACAGAGAGAACGTAGGTCCGAATCTCGGTGAAACACCAAAATTAAGAGAAACATTTTTCTAATAGCGGTCGCCCCTCGGCAGGCAATGGCAAACCTCCGAATGTTTCTGCCATGAAAAAGCTCCTCATAAAAATATCTGCCGTTCGGAGTCGGCTTGAAACTGTAGGTCCCTCCATTACAAGAAATATAAAGGAGATTTATTTAAACTCTTTGCGAAAACGTTTGGCCTAAAAATGCCGCATCTGCGGAGTATTCCAACTCTGGCACTTCACTCGCAAACTAACTATCAGTTTTCGCTCGGTTTTAAATGATTTTGCATTTTAAATAGGTGAGAAAACATGTTGCTGGAATGTTGCGCGGTATTTTTACGGCATGAACTGAGTTCTACTTTGCCGTGAGATACGTACGAAATTTCACGCAAATTTTTGGGCATTGCAATTTGTATGGATTTTAACAGCCATTTCCCGAGAAACGCAAACTTATCCAGTAGTCGTATTGCTTTGTTCGCACATTATTGGAAACGCTTGGGATTTCTTAGCTTCTAAGTCTACTGATGCACGCATTCCTTTGAACAATATTTTTGCGCAATCCGTCAATCGCCTCTCCTATGTTGCGCTTGTTCTTTGTAATTTTTGGCAAGTTGCTCGGCAAACTCAAATTCAAATACAGTCGTCAATCAAAGAGATCATTTGAAGGGCAAACTGCGATAAGTAATTTCATTTGATTTTTAAATATTTAGGCAACTGCATAATAGTTTTATAGAAATCCATTGCAGTTTTATAGAGATATACTAAGTATTCTATAAGAATTGAGGTACTTACGTTAAATTCGGCAGCGGGATTGACAACAATAACTTTTATCACTGCGAAATCACATTTATGCTGGTATTCAATATTAGATTGGAAAAAAACTCATTATTGCCCTAATTGCCGCTTGGCTGTCGTAGTAGATTATTACCTCCTTTACTGTAATTACAGAAGCGATCAATCATTCCACTGCTTCCTTAATTGCGGCTACTTCCGCTTGGAAAACACTACAGTGGTGGGGAAGGCTAAATTTGAGCTTAATGGGGAGCTCCTCGCAGATTACTCTCCCACCAACTCTTCTGTCTAACTTCGAATTCTTGCTTTTCAACTTCTACATATCGAAGCTTCCCCAGCCACCAGAGGGAGTCTCCCTGGCCTCCTATGCTGACGATTGTACCATAATGGCGTCGGGCAATTATATCGATGGCCTGTGCGAAAAAATGAACGATTACCTCGCCAGTCTTTCTCGCTTTTTCACTGTGAGCAATCTACAACTTTCCCCCACTAAGTTTACGGCAACCCTCTTTACCACTTCGACAAAGGAAGTCAAACTACAGATCAAGGTTAAAGTCGATGGCACACCAATTTCGACAGTAAACAACCCCAAACATTTTCTTAATTAGATTTTATAGTTTGCTCTCCTTCTCTGCGCACACAACCGCAATTGCTACTAAAGTTCAAAACTGCAACAAGGTTCTCAAATCGATAGCCGGCAGAACTTGTGGCAAGGAAAAAAAATGTTACTGACGAACATTTAAAACAATTGGCCGACCAGTTCTAAGTTACGCTGCGCCTGTCGCCAAACACTGCTATTAGGACAACCAAGGGATACCTCCTGATGTCTCCCCTACATCGTGAGGCACAGATGCTCCCTGTGAAGCAGCACAACAAACAGCTTCTACTAGGGTACTATTGCAGGTTTCCCCCCTGTATAAACCTGAACCAGGAGGCATATCTTCAACTATTCCGACGATATCCAGGATAAGATTAACCCACAACTACTGGACCGGACAGTGTTTAGACATACGCTAAATTACATTTATCGGAAGATACCTATCACTCCTCGCCCCAGAATGCAGTAGTCGGAGTCCAACCATCATCCACAGCAGATGAAGAGCTCCAGCTACCCCGAGAGACCCGCGTGCGTAACTTTGGCACAATTACGTTCTGGATACTATGGCAGACTAAGCTCCTACTTATTCAGAATTGACCGCGATATACTAAACATACCAGCACCCCGCACAATACTAACCACCTTTTCACATGTCCCATCAAACCTATTCACCTAACACTCCTTTCCTTCTAGACCCAACCTGTCGAAACAGTAGGCCCTTTTCTGGGCCGTTAGATGAGCTAGATCAAGACGACCGGTAACTACAGTGCACTGACAGGGTTTAGTAAGCTGCTACAACAACAACAAACGAAAAAGTAATGGATTTTTTTCCCCCCAAAACTAATATATGCTAGCCACAAGTCACTACATTTTGAGATTTTATGTTAGAGGATACTTTAGTGACTTGAGACAATTCATGTAATCAGTAACTTTTAGTCAAAAACAAAAAGTTCACCACACAAACCGCTGCCATGGCCGCTGTTACGTCAGCTAATCAATCAGCTGATTATCTCAAATTCAATCTTGGCCACACCTCCGAACATTTTTTCAACACGCTAGCTGATTGGGTGTTCAAGTTAGAGATGTACATAAGGACTGCAAGAAAATTTATTAATCGATCCCTTCAAATATTTTTCAGATTACTGAAAATTGTATACTAGATAATCTAATTTTGTAAGTGTTTTATGTGAATTGATCATTACAAATATGTGTTAAAGATTGCAAAGTCGGCAGTGGATTAATATTAGAGTATCCGTTGCGATACATGTACTCATAGGACACAGCTCCTGTTGAAAATCCTAGAGCAATTACAGCAGCCAAAGATGCTGAATGAGTTGGTGCGTGACCACCAATCAGAAGTGCACAGGTTCGAAACCCCGGGCGCAAAATACCAATAAAGTATTTTTTCTAAAGGGTCGCTCACTGACAGACAATGGCAAACCTACGTGAGTATTTCTGCCGTCCGGAGTCGGCATAAAACTGTAGGTTCCTCCATTTGTTGAAGAACATTAAGAAGTGCACCGTAAATTGGAGGAGGAGCTCGGCCAAATACTCAATAAAGAATGTACGCGCCCAAGGATATATAGAGTCAGCGTCAAAAGAAAGCGTACACCACATATTGACAAGTTTGGACCATTTATTTTTTACTTTCAATTATTCTTTATAAAACTATAGTATATATAATATATAGGATACATATATATATATTAGGGCGGGTCGATTTAAAAATCGCTCATTGCTCTGTGAAAATCGTATTCTAGGGATCAAAATAAGAAACTTTGCCGAAGGAACCATACCTCTAAAATAAATTCTGATGTCCCCCAATTTCGAACGAAAAAATCCCACTTTGACCCATTTAGAGTGCTCCAATCGAGTCCAAATGTATGACCGACCCCCACTAACTTTGGACGGCCGATCCACCCATGCCAGTGGCACACCCTCTGGAACTCCCCTGGGGGGTTCCCCATACAATCATTTCAAAATATCACCATTTTTGGCCTTTACATGAGAAAAGAAACTAAAAAGTTCGACCCAAATTGGGGGACATCAGAATTCGTTTTAGAGGTATAGTTCCTTCGGAAAAGTTTCTTATTTTGATCCCTAGAATATGATTTTCACAGAGCAATGGACGATTTTTTTGCCTCCCCACAAATCGACCCGGCCTAATACATATATATATATATATACATATATTACTTCCCATAGCATTCCTGAGTGCTTAGAGCAAACAGACCTACAGCTTCATCGACTATGCCTTATTTCAACCCAATATATATTGATTAATTTAGAAAGGAAAAATAGCTCTCCAGAATTGGTTGCACCCAGCTCATGGCTGTTATTAAAGCAACCTAATCCAGTTTAGATGTGTATGCCCTGCTATCCTGTCTTTCTAGATAAAATTTCTCAAACAATAATTTTACAGAAACCGATTTTTTAAATACACATGTCATCTTTTTAAAATGAGTATATTTTCTCAAAAATTGCATTATATATTATACGAGTATATAGAAATTTTATGTGTTAAGGCTCATAAAGCCATAGTTTTCCAATATTATATGGATCAGGGACTCTGGGTAACCGGTAAGAACCTGATTTATATCACTTCAGCAGCAATCCTGTAACTTTTATGAGGGAATGTATATGCAATAATAACAATCTCCTGGGCAACATACTACTGTGGGCAAAAAGTAAGGTGAATTTATTTGTGAAACTTCGCGGCATCAAAATTTCGCTCTAGTTATTTTTTTCATGAGTTAGCAGCACTGTTAATAACATCTGGGCCAACTTTCATGTGAATGTCATTATCAGTAATACTCGTATATTTACGCTTGTGTTTACCAAACGACCAAGAGTGCATTTTTCGATTTTTACAATGTCTGATTTGATTGAGCAGAGAAGCGCCATCAAATTTTGTTTGCGGAATTAAATTTCGGCTGCGGAAACGTTTGGCATGTTGCAGAAGGCATTTGGTGATTCGACCATGTCGCAGAAAAATATTTATAAGTGGTACAAAGACTTCAAAGAGGGTCGAGAACGTGTTGATGACTTGGAGCGCTCCGGACGACCAGACCGGACGTCAACAGATGACCAACACGTCAATAAAGTGAGAGTTAGTGCTCAAAAATCGTCGGTTGACTGTTAAAGACCTTACTGATATAACAGCAGAAGGATCTGTGAAAACCATTTTGAAAGACCATTTGGGCCTACGAAAAGTCAAATCTCCTTTGGTACCGAAAACTCTCAATTTCTTGGAAAAAAGTCGTCGCGTTGATGTGTGTGAAACAATGCTTTCAGACTATCAGGACAAGCTCAAATGCATCACTACGGGAGATGAGACTTGGATTTATGCTTACGAAACATGAAACTGAAACAACCGACCAATCAAGCGAATATCGTGCTAAAGGCGAGGCCAGACCGAAAATAGCACGTCAAAGTCGTTAAAAAATAAAGGTCATGATGACAGTTTTTTCGATTTTCGTCTTGTGGTGCACTATGAATTCCTTCCACCTGGCCAAACTGTTAATAAGGAATATTATTTGAGCGTTATGCGTCGTTTACGTGAAGCAATTTGTCTAAAAAGACCAGAATTATGGGCCAACAACTCTTGGTTTTTGCATCGCGATAATGCACCGTCTCACACTGCACTCGTTCTTCGTGACCATTTCGCCAAAAATTCCACGCATATCGTTCCGCAACCACCGTATTCGCCTGATTTGGCTCCGGCTGATGGTTATACCGGAAATGGACTATTTGGAATGTTTCGGGAATTGGAAAAATCGTTGGCATAAGTGTATTTCATCGAGAGGGGATTATTTTGAAGGGGATGAAATTGATTTACAAGAATAAATAAAGATTTTTCATTTTACAACCAAATTCACCTTAATTTTTACCCACAGTAGTATAGCTCCATTTCAATACTAGTAGAAAAAAATACTTTCACTATACCTCAACTATTCCAAAGAGCTGCCGGTAATTAAACCAATTATGCCGGTTTCGGTGAACTGCTATTTGAATAGCCAATCCCAATAAATTTATCAATAATTCGTTGACTGGCTGAAAATACTTGAACTGCCACAATAATTACACTTTTCACATGTTCTTGCACACTCATTCAGATTTCTTTTTTATTACAGTTAAATAGTACAGTTTATTCACTATTGTAATGCCTCATTTATTGTTTAAAAGTTTTACAAAGTTTGGTTAACTGGTTTACACGAATGGTTTACAATATATTCTTTGTAGCTAAGTTAGTTTGCATCATATCGCATATTTCAGTATGCACTACGAACTATTTTTTATTATTATTATTGCTGGCTCAATTCCAAGAAAAATTCGATAAATATGTATGTACTTTAATTTTCACTACACTTTTATGGAATTCAGTTTGGGTAATATTGATATTGCATTTTTCTTACTATGGCATATTGGTTGCACTGATTTAATTAAAGCCGCGCCGCAGTGCACTTGCGCTGCACACTAATACAAACAAACATGCACACAATTAAATGGAAAATATATTTTGGTTACATATTTCTGGCCATTGTTTGTTTTTGTTTCTTTGTCTTTATGCATTGTACAGAATTTTATTTTTGCTACTGTTTCTCACTTTCCAAATTTCTTACATTCCATTTGGTTTTTTATATTGGTAGGTACATATACATACATACATATATATGAATGTAACTACAATTGTAAGTAAATGCTAAAAATATACGTATTTCTGTATGGTAGGTAGGTATGTATGTACATAGCTTTATTTGACTTCCGCTTTTCTGTTGAATTTCTTGCAAACTGGCACTTTTCTGCTCTTTTTGAATTGCCTTATTTACAGTTACACTATGAATTAGGTATATATCTAAGAAAATATATAAAAAATAAATAAATAAATAAAAATAAAAACAGTTACGTGTAGGTCGCGCTGTATTTTGTTCGCGGGGTGCTAGGTGAGCAGATATTTTCATACCTACAGAGTTAACATTACTAAATGCGATCTGAGTAACTTCAGAACAGAAAAATTATTGTGTTTACTTATATGTACGTACATGAATCCATCTAAAAAAACTTAATATACAGCTAGGCGCATTTCATTTGAATTCACTATATCATATTAAAGTAGAAAATAACAAACCGATACGATGCTGACTACCTCCTCTCTCTATTTCGCCTATTAGTGCTTTCAATAAATACCTTTTCCAAAATCCTTCCGAGCTATTAATAGTATTAGTGCTACCATTTCATATTTAAAAAAAGAAACACTCATATTTGCTAAAAATTCATTACATAAAAGCAGTTTCATTATATTTTTAAAAGTTCGTTATTTATATTTAGGACTCTAGAATTAATGCCCATGCATAATTTTATTTACTTTTTATTTCCACTGCGCTTTTATATGAATTCCTTACTTCCATATAGTCACATGCCATTATCGCAATTTATTATTTTACTCAGCAGTATTTGTTTCTATCTCCATTAATGTTCTTGGCTTTCATTTTAAAGTTTCTAAACACTTTCGCATTTCTACCTACCTTCACAACACATTCTTTCCCTTAACTTTTTCACTCTTTCATCTTGAGTTTTCTTTTTTGTTTTTGTTTTATTTGTGACTGAAACATTTTTTTTAAATATCAGTTCAAGAGTAACTGTAAAACAGCAACTCTCTTCATACCTTCCTACTCTTTTGCCATCTCCCTGCGATAATATTATATATCCCACTGCCCATTTAATTTGTCTTCTTATCCTTTGGTTCTGTCTCCGCTTGCTCTTGCTGCTCTCCTTCTTCTTCATTTAGTTTGTTTTGTATAACATCGCCATCTGCTGGTGGGTTTGCATTACCGGTAATTGACTCTATTTTTGTTGTCAAAGCCGTTGTTGTTTCTGGTGTAGCGTCGGTGGCATAGATGGAGGCAGAGTTTTCTAGTTTATTATTGGCTAGCAGTTGTTGGCTGGAAATATCAGTTTCACTGATGCTACTCTATATGTGCACGAGAGGGCGTGACGCAAAAAGAGGGGAAAGAGAAAACATTCGTGTGATTAATAATGATTACAGCAACAAAAAGTATTCATTACATTTACATACACTAACTTACTATAAATACTTACAAAGCAATTCAAATTTAAAAAAAAAATACAACTTAAATTTATTCTAAGAATATTTCATCGCTTAATCACATAATTCGAAATTGAGAAAGATTTGGAATGAAAATTTCCAGAAATCTATTACTCTGTACTTTCGGTATTGAGTAAAAATGAATTATTCATTTGAAGCGATGCAAGTTTCCATTACCAGCCGCTGAATAGGCCACACTCGATGTCTAAAAATTTGTTAATTTCGCGTCTTACGAACGAATAGTGCGCAAAGCAACAAATCAGATTATGAATTTTGTGAAAATTGTCAGATGTCAAGGACTAATTAAATATGGAGTATACAGTTTAAAACTAATGTGTGAACTCTAAGCTGACGTTCCGCTACGGTTTCAGTTCGGATACCAAATTATTAATGTGAAGACTTCAAAGAGTAGTTGTCACCTAAAATCAAACATTTGGCTTGTCAGGAAGTATGTTTCTAGAGAACGCATAAAAAGAAAGTCGTGCATTCACTATATGGAGAAAATTAACTTGTACTTTATTATACTAAAATTTAAAACCAGGATTACTATTTATATTTCTGGCCTAACAATTGATAAGTGCACACAGCTGTATTGTTTTTCAATATATTCTCCCATTATTGATCATCAAAAATATGTCAAACTTACCAATGGAAACGTCAGATGGTGCCTGAAAATACTAGAACTCGCCAAGACCGGAAATATAAACAGCAACTCTCGTAAGCCTTTTTATAAATTCTTACTAAAAATCGAGGAATTGGGACGTAAAGTTTGGGGAATTTTTCAAGTTTTTGGATGCAATTTCAAAATTGGATTTATATAGGTTTTGTTGGATAATAAACCATATTTTTATAAAAAAAAACTTAGCATTCAGAAAAAAACAAAGATCGCCGAAATGCTGATATGCTACCATTTTGCGCGCGGTGTACTTAGAAATAGCGAATGCATGTTAGGAAACATTGGTATGAATTTAACGGCAGTAGCACGAAGTTTTATTGTGGGATCTAACAGCCTTGCGAGGGCAAGTTTTAAACGACCTTCGCCAATACATAGTTGCGAATTTACTAAATTACGAATTCAGTAGCCATGCAATTACAAGCTTTCCTAGCTATGTTACTAAGCCTTCCTGGAACATTCTGGACTGCACGCCCAGAACATCCTGATTTCACCTGTGCATGTTGACTTCACTAATAGAAATATAAATTGTAAACCAATATTTAACAATAATACGGCAATACCGCATGCAAATACGGCAAAATATCTAGGAATGACCTTAGATGCTAAGCTGAGATGGAAAGCACATGTCAAGAAAAAACACGAGGAGTTAATTCTTAAATACAAGAAAATGTATTGGCTGTTAGGCCGACATTCTAAACTCTCTATTTATAACAAAATACTTTTATACAACCAAAAACTGAAACCAGTGTGAACATATGGCATATAGCTCTGGGGCTGCACCAGTGAAAGCAACAAAAACATCATTCAACGATTCAAAAATAAAGTACGAGGGGTGCCTTTTATAAGTCGGGATTAGAGAACAAAAACAAATTTGAATCATCGAAAATCACTTTATTGTTTTTCAAAATATTCTCCATGAAGATCTATACACTTTTGCATGCGTTTGAACCAATTGTCGAAGCACTTTTGCCACTCTGAATGAGGTATCTCCAAAACATGCATTCTGAATGCCGCAACCACTTCTTCAGGTGTCGAAAAACGTTGACCTCTCAGTTTGTTTTTTACGTACGGGAATAAAAAGAAGTCATTCGGTGTCAAGTCAGGACTATACGGCGGATGACCCACTAATTCGATGTTTTGGGTGCTCAAAAATGCAGTTGTTTGAGCCGATGTGTGAGAGCTCGCATTGTCCTGGTGAAGAGTGATCCGACTTTGGCGATTGGTTTTCCTAATTTCTTGGAAGACAACTGGCAAACAAATGGTTGTGTACCACTCAGAATTTACTGTTCTGCCTTTTTCTAGTGGTACGGTTGCGACTTGTCCAGTTTTTCCGAAAAAACAGGCGACCATTTGCTTGGAAGTGCTTCGTGCGCGAACAACTTTTGTTGGATTTGGCTCATCTTGAAACACCCATACAGTCGACTGCTGTTTACTTTCGGGCTCATACGCGTAAATCCATGATTCATCACCTGTCACGATGTCATAGACGTGTTTCGAAGCTCCGCGATCGTATTTTTTGAGCATTTCCTTCGACCAATCGACACGAGCCTTTTTTTGAGCGATTGACAAATTGTGTGGGATCCAACGCGAACAAATTTTTTTGACAGTCAAATGCTTATGCAATATTGAATGTATGCTGGTCCCACTAATGCCTAAGATTGTCTCAATCTCACGATAGGTCACATGACGATCTTGCAATATCAGTTCGCGCACAGCATCAATGGTTTTCGGAACAACAACTGAATTTGGACGACCTTCTCGAAATTCGTCTTGGAGTGAACTACGACCACGATTGAATTCACCATACCATCGATAAGCACTGGTCCTTAATGGACATCGTTAGAGCGCCGTGGTACATTCGTAATTGCAATCTACATAAGGATCTTAATATAGACACCATTACGGATATCATAAAAAAATTCGCAAATAAACATAAAGAGAGACTTCAGCAGCACATCAATGGTGAAGCAGCCAAACTACTTGTAACTGATGACCTCACGAGAAGATTAAAAAGGACGAAACCGCATGATCTCTTTTCATAAAATTTTGTCTTTACTTGAGATGTTTTAATTTAATTAAATATATGTAAAATGAACTGGTTATTAGTTTTGTTAACTAGATTGCAATAGTAATAAAAAAAAAATAATAAAAAAAACCTTTTTTCAACACATTTAGCCAAAACCTATTACGATGCTAAAACTACAAAATCGAACAATCTATCTAGTGCAAACAAGAAATATTTGAAAAAATAATGATGAACATTTATGGGTAGAAAGCAAAAATGGCTTTGGGGTTCACACACAAATATTGGATAGTATCTACGTATAAATATTTATTTATTTCAAACTAAAAACAACAAAAAAGTTAAAAGAAATTTTTTGAATTTCGTTCAGCAACCAATTTTATTTTTGAATAAACATTCAAATAAAAAGAAAATGTTTTATTTGTAAATACTAATACGTTTAATTCAAACAATTCAATGACTAATTTCGTGTATTCATTATTTTAATATTAGAACTTAAGAAATTTAAATAACTTAACAATAATTAGTACCTAACATTTTATATAAATATATAATATTAAGTACAATGTTTAACAAAATAGTATAACTTATCGGGTTCTTGGGTTATGAGCTGAAATGTAATCCTGAGCGAAAGAAGGGACAAATTCAGAAAGTGTCGACCAATTTTTTGACAGGAATACCTTTAAATTGACATTAAAAAGTAATTAATGAAAAAAAGCATTTTATTGCTTCAAATTTTGCTTTCAATAAGGCCAAGTCATATACCCAAAATGAGGAGATTAAATATTTTTTTAGTATATTTATTTGATAGTAGTAAGCAAAATGTCAGTTCTACATTATGTATCAGTAAGGTATGAGTGATGAGATGTGGATTCAAGGGCAAAGGTACAGTCTGCCTAAAAGAAACGTGACCACCAGAACTTAGAAACTATTTGACCAATTCGATTCGAACTAACTACATTGTATGGGCTTATAATATTTATTATTTGCAATATATTCAATAAGACGCACGGTCACCACCATTAGATATAATAGCTTCACATCTTCGACTCTTACTTTGCGTTAGTTTCTGCGCAAGTTGTGAAAGTAAGCGACTACAAATCAACCGAATTTGCCATAATTGTTTGGCCGTCCATATTTGTTCTCCGTTGAGTTTTTGATTAACTTTTGCCTAAACATTTTCAATATGATTTGCATCGGACAACTTCGGCTTCGACATTTGGATCATTGTCTTCTTGTTAAATACAAGGTTTGTTGGTTTTTCCAAACATCGACGCAACTGGCATTAATAATGCTACTAATGCTGAGAACTAATAATGCTAATTTTATTCATCAAAACTGCATTTAAATTGGCGGTAAGCACAAATAAACGGCCAAATCATTTTTCGGAGAAGCAGCCACAAACATGAACCTTAAGGGTACCCGGTGGTCTAGAGCACGAAAATTTCACCTATTTTGACGATTTTTTTTTGCCGTTAAAAATTTAAAAAACGATGTTTCAACTTTTCGGGCTTATTAGTACGTTTATTGAGCATACAAACAATTTTTTTTTTTACTTTTGAAACAATATTTATTATCATAAAAATGCCGCTGAAGATGACCCTCTCGAAAAATCGAGCCCGGACGGCGTAGATGATTTCGAGACTTCTACTCATCTGAAACCCAAAATTCAAGAAGATTCTTAATCAGAAAGAGTGCAGTTATGGTCGGAACTAGAACAAATCGAAAAATGAAAAATTGACAAAATGGCGCACTTTTGGAAAAAAGTTCGTAAAATCGGGTTTTTTCACTAGTTTTTTAGTTTAAAAAATAGGAAATTATTTAAATAAAATTATGATTCTACTTCCGACGATAGCGATACATGTTGTGAACAACATATCCATATTTCAAGTGATTCGGTTGAATAGTTTTTTTTGTTTTCATCTCCGCCGTGCCGAAAAAAGTCGTTTCGAGATAAATGAGTTTAAGGTTTGTGGTAGAGGAGCGCGCGGACCACTCTCTACTTAGTTAATGGGCTGTAGAAGCTATAATATTGGGAATTGCCGCATGAAAATTTCACTGTATTTTAAGATGCTATACTTTCGAAATATCGAAAAAACAAAAAAATCGATTTTTTGAAATTTCTAGACCACCAGGTCCCCTTAACTGAATGTTTAACAGAAGGAGGATGTTCGTTGAAGTTGTCGATTATTAGCAGTACACCACGTGCATATTATGTTTCCCCAATTCCATTCTGAATTTTCCTTAGCTACTTTAAGTCTTTTTTAAATGTGTGATATTGAGAGCGGCGAGTTGTTCAATATGCTCCGGAATTTGAGGTCTTCTGCCACTAAACATCCCCGAACCCTGTCTTTGGATACATTAGCACCACTTTTCCTTTAAACTGCTTCAGTTTCACGTAACGATAAGTTCGCCTTTATCACAAACAAATCAATGATCTTCTGAGCCTGCGGAGAAGTATTTTTTTTTTTTTTTTGGCATCGTCCGGGGAAGTCGCCATCATTTTTAACTTTGGTATACCGTTTGCATGGCGGCCGCCGTCGCCGAACGGTTTGGTGTGTGACTACCATTCGGAGTTCAGAGAGAACGCTAATTCGAATCTCGGTGAAACACCGAAATGAAGAAAAAGTTTTTTCTAATAGTGGTCGCCCCTCGTCAGGCAATGGCAAACCTCCGAGTGTATTTTGCCATGAAAAAGCTCCTCATAAAAAATATCTGCCGTTCGGAGTCCTCCACAAATAGGAGGAGGAGCTCGACCAAACAGCCAGAAAGGGTGTGCGCGCCAATTATATAAATGTATACCGTTGCACCCACTTATTTATGAACGTCTTCGACTTCTTCAAATACTTTGCGGCAGACGTGATATTTTTGGACTTTTAAGCTGTGTACAGACGAAAACTGCTTCAAATCGTTTTTCTTACGCGAAATTCATTGATCATCATCACACGCGTTCTTAATTTTTCACAAAATAAATTTGAATTTTGACGGTCACACTTCTATTAGACAAACTGCAAGTTGGAATTTGTGAGTAGGACGTAATATAGTACAATATATTGTACGAGGTTGGATATACAAGGTGGCGAAAAATTAATCACCCTATCACAAGATTAATAATTTTTAAAATGGCTTCGTACGTCTATCGTATTCAATGTTTTTGGACTAGACAGCTGCAGAATACAAGCAATGGAGCGCGTAAGGGCCAAAATAAGGATTTCCATCACTCAAAATCATTTGATGTTTTTTATAAAAAAGTTAGTCCAAAACAAAATTGGATGGTTAAGTTTACACCACCTTGTAGAAAGAGATGAAAAGAAAGAATGAGTTTTTTTTTATTAAATTGATATGTAAAGCAGAATGGATTTGTAAATCAGATATCTACATATGTACATGTTAGTATTTACATATATGGAAGTTCAAAGAATATAATGCGTAATTATATTTCAAGGAAAATTCGATTCCAGTTACAGAAAAATATTTTTTCTGCATATGTCATACGATTATGTATGCCAAATATATATACCAGTATCACACTTATCAATAGAAAAAATCAAAGCCGAAATGGTATGAAAACTAGTCAGTTTTTGGAAAACAAAATATTTTTAAAACCGCCTTTTTTAGAACAATGACTTGCAGTACGATTAAAAAATGCTAATGAAATGTTATGATCGCCCTTGCTATTATTACGATAACTAAATATTCAATTGTTAGTGCTCGGTTCCCTCAAGCCCATAAGTTTCCTTCGCAAACAAAAATGAATTCATACAAATTTTAACTTAGATTAATTAAATTTTCATGTAAAGCTAATATGTAGTGTGATCGATATTAAAGCACCAATACATACAAATTTTAAGTGAATGCCTTTGCACTCAACCATTTCATACTCACTCTCATCATTTTGCGCAATTTCATTGATGTGCCCATGGACTGTAGGCGATAGCGTTCCTTGGCACGTTCTCGTATCTTCTCGGGCACGACCAACAATGTGGTGATAATGTTGCCGCTGAAGAGCAGGAGGAAGAGGGCGCACATTACCGACACCTACAGCATGGAATACAGCAAGAAAAGTGGTTAAGTCAGCAAAATTAAAATGCAAAAAAGGTGTGTATGTAAAGACAAAAGGCAGAAAGTCAACAAGGATTAAATATATGTACAGAGCACGGCAAACAGAAAGGGTGATTGCATGCGAATTAGCCGAATGGATTAATCAATTAGCCAGCAAATCAGGCACAATCAATCAATGCATTATGCCCAGGACGCAACCAAGCACACTTACAGGCATGAGCGCACACACATACATATTGTATGTATGCGCAGATACTCAAATAGGTAGGTTCTTTAAGGTGCTCCACAACCACGTACACAAAGTGTGGATATGCCCGCCAGCCGCTTGCTGTCACTCAAACAGCCACTCAATAAATCACACAGAAGCAAGCACCGACGGACACCTACACATACACAAGTTTCTATTGGTCTTCTTCGCTGATTCTTTTCCACACCCACCCGACGACTTACATGCCATGGCGCTCCTGGCGGATTCGTTGTCAACTTGTACAGCGTCCATGCATTGTATGCTTGGAATGTATAGCCCCCGAATAGGAATGGTAGCAGGAAACTCAGGCCACGCCACATCCACGAGTGGAAACCTTCAATAGTGATATCCATGTTGTGACGTTCACCGAGCGCCTTCAGTCGATATAGCAAACCCTTCTGGTAGCCAAATTGCAAATATTGCACAAGGTCTGGAAGAAAGAAAGAAGGATGCATAACTACACAATTTTTTTTTTTTTTTTTTTTGATGATGAGGATGTTAGGGGTAATGGTGGTGGTGTGTTATAAATAGGTAATAGCAGTACAAATAAATCAGCGCTTTGTAAGTGTGTATACTCGCCTGCGCATTGCACTATAAAGGATAAGGTTGGACAGAATAAATGGCACTGCCGACATGGCAAGACTATTTATGTAAATGTATATGTGCAAATGTAAATTTATATATGCCTCCGTCGCGGCTACTTACTGATATAGACATTGAAGTACATGAATTGTGTGCGGAACAGCTGCCAATGCTCGCCCTGCGGCCACACAAGCAACACACCAGCCGCCACCGTTGATATGAAGTGATGCGCTCGCCACCAGCCTTTAATGCGCGAACCATTAACTTTGAGTATAGATTCACGAATAGTGAGGGTGCAATAATACCAGACTAGCAGAAAAATGTAGGCAAGTTCCAGAGCCCTAGTGATTGAAGAAAAATTCAAATATATTTATGTTTTAAAATGTTTTTTTAAGTTGAATGCAGTTATTAAATTTGTTATATTTTGACTAAATGCAACGTTCAAAAGTATAAAAGGGCTGTCGCTGCACGCGAACGCGTTTGTTAGTAACGAACCGACTAAAACATCCAATTGTAGGTTTAAGGGGGGAGCCTAGTTTATGAGGTCTAAAAATTGCATCTCTTTGCGATTTTTTTTTTTTAAGAAAAGCACTGCAAAGTTTTTTCTATCTTTTAATGAACATTTAAAAAGTACAACAAATTTTTGTACTGTTTAAAATAAGTTGAAAAAAATGTTTAACATAGAAATTAGTAGAGCGCTGCAACGCTGGAGTTTCCAACTGGCGTACAAGATACAGCTCGTAACTATTATCTAAAGCAAAAAAATTCAAATGGATTTCTAATTATCATCATTTTTTATTCTAGATGAACTAAGAAAACTGAGAGAAATTCCAAAATTTCAACTTTTTGGAGGTTTTAAAGAAAAAAATGTCTTTCTATACAAAAAAATTCACTTCAACTTGGTATAAAAAACTTGAAGAATTTTTTTTTATCTATTTTGTTAGTTCAAATAGAAGAGAATTTAATACTGAAGGGAACAAGCTATGATTAATTTCAAAGGTTCATTAGTTTTTTTTCATTCATGTACGCCAATTCAAAGAAATCATAAAAATGAAAAGTCGGGAAAAGAAGATAAATTTTGTACTATAGCTGTCCGGTCACAGCGTAACTACCCAACGCTCGCCTTTGGCTTTGTATCTACGGAAATATTGAGAATTAGGCTCTGTAACTTTGTGTGAATATTCTGAAATATATTAGGAATCGCTTAAAACGAAAAAACAAAAAATTGATTTTTTTGACCTTATAAACCAGGCTCCCCCCTTAATCTTTACCCCTTACAAAGAGCATGAAAACGACATGGAACGATCCTCAAATTCATTTCTATTATGACAAAACTTTTCACGTAATCATTTGTTGTTCGAAAACACCTTAATTATACTATATAATTTTCTCCCTATCCTATCATAAACAGATATGGTAGACAAAAGACACTGTGGACAAAGCCAGGAACATAAATTATTTACACTGCACAAGCTCGAAATTTTGCCGAAAGGTGACTATACTTGAAACCTTCGAAATTTAATGGCGTTAATTAGACGTCCCAAAAATTTTTGAAAAAAGGTTCAGCCTATTCCAATTAGTTGATGGCGATTTCAATCCTCGGCACCGATTTGAAAAATTCACTATATGAAATTAATCTGCAAAATGTAAATACAAGGCGACTGATTTATTAGTGGACCTTTTTTTAGTAAAAAATCACGGACTGCCTCTTAAAATTGGTTCTTAATGATTGCTAGAATTATTAACTTAAATGATTCACCGAAATAGTTATATTCATAAGCCGAATTACGGTATTTTTCCCCTCAAAGAACATCGCTATTTTCATGGCCCAGTATTTACTAACCACAATACTAAATTGTCAACCACAATACTAATGTCATAAACCAAAAATAAAATTATTTTTTAAATTTTCTCCTAAAAATAATTCAAAGTAGTGATTCTTGAATTTTTTTTTCTAGAACAGTTATATGTAATTTTGACGACCCCAAGAAGCTGATTTCACTGAATGATTATAGATATTTATTACAATAAAAGCTGCCTTAGGCGGACATTCACGGTTTCAGTGCCTTTGTCTGGCAATTAGAGACTTATAAGTTAATTTTCTAGACCAAAAGTGCAACAAAATAATTGTGTGTTTTAAGACGTTAAAGAAAAGTATTTTAACAGTATCCGTTGTCTTTTCCCGGCAACTTTTTTTAAGATACATTTACAGACTTCCAGATTACTAAAGTATCTGAGGCTGTCGTTTTCGTTGTTCCTAAAATTCCTGTTCTAACAAGTTGAGCAGGCTAGAGCAGCCACTAAAAACAGGTAGATTAATGACAACACGGCAATCGACTGCAAGGGTGTTCCCAGACGAGCTTAATCGAATAAAAGTTGTGCGCGAATCTGATTGCGTCGCAAATGTACCACTAGAGAATCTTAAAACAATCGATTCTGAATGGTATACAACCATTTATTTGCAGAAATTTTCGGTGAATTAAGGAAAACCAATCGCCGAAGACGAAACATCCTTCACGAAGACAATGCAAGCTTTCACGTATCGGCTTACACAGGAGTTTTTGAGCACTTAAAAGATCACATTAATGGGTCACCTTACAGCTCTGATTTGGTACCTAATGAGGTACCCGAGCTTTAAAAATAAAATGCGAGGTCAACGTTTTTGAACGCCAGTATAAGCTGTTGAAGCTTTGAAACAGTCCGTTTTGGAGTGAGCCACTTCTGAGAGGCAAAATTGTTTTGAAAATTGGTTCAAGTGAATGCAGAAATGTATTAACTTCTAAGGAGAATATCTTGAAAAGCAATAAAGCCATTTTCATTATTATTTTACTGTGTTTTCAATATTGGCAATATTTACATTTATCTGACGCGTGCAATCGGAGATCTCACATTTCCACTGGTTAGTGCGTTATTCATAAACTCTTGCTTTTACAGTGGTTTTGAACTCAATAAATCCTCCAAAGGGTAATGTGATGAAATTCCTAACCAAATCAACAGGTGATATCATACAAAAACCAAAAGCTTGCTTCAATGAGTTTACCGGCTATGTAAACCTTACACAGTGGAAAAATCAACTAACAATACAGAAATAAGCTGGCAACATTTTGCATTGACGTATAAAAAAAATTAATGGCTTTATTTTTGTTATTGCTCAATCTTAATTTTAGTCTAATCTTTTTTCTTTTCTTTTTTGCACAGTGGGGTCGAATTAAATAATTGTGCTGTACTTAATTAAAGTCTAATTTTCCAATATACAAACATGGATTTGTAAAACAAACCCTGATTAAAATGCAGCAAATTTTAAATTTTAAATTCAGTTGTTTCAGAGGACTCGCGCTATGAGCATGATTTAGCTAAGAAAGTGCGAAAGTTAAATAAATGTTACTTTTTCGCCTATTGTATGTTTCATTCTGGTGCTTATAAAATAATTTAAAGCTGAGATAAATAGGGAATTAGCCACGTTTTCATCATTTGCAGCAACATTCAGAAGCTTCTAAGCATGTGATCCAACTATGAGCCAAATATTTAATTTGCGCCCTTTAATGGCGGCCGCCGTAGCCGAATGGGTTGGTGCGTCACTACCATTCGGAACTCACAGAGAGAACGTAGGTTTAAATCTCGGTGAAACACAAAAAACAAAAACAGAAAAACATTTTTCTAACAGCGGTCGCCCCTCCGCAGGCAATGGCAAGCCTCCGAGTGTATTTCTGCCATGAAAAAGCTCCTCATAAAAATATCTGCCGTTCGGAATCGGCTTAAAACTGTAGATCCCTCCATATGTGGAGCAACATCAAAACGCACGCCACAAATAGGAGGAGGAGCTGGGCCAAACACCCAAAAAGGGTGTACGCGCCAATTATACTTTACGTGTCCATCGTTGGAAGTCATATTTATATTTACGGGAATATAACCGAGAGGTCAGAGGTCTCAAAATTCTATGTACTAATGTGGGCAAAAAGTAAGGTGAATTTATTTGTCAAACTTCGCGGGATTAAAATTTCGCTCTAGTTCTTTTTTTTCATGAGTTGGCAGCACTGTTAATAACATTTGGGCCAACTTTCATGTGAATGTCATTATCAGTAATATATTTACGCTTGTGTTTACCAAACGACCAAGAGTGCATTTTTCGATTTTTACAATGTCTGATTTGATTGAGCAGAGAAGTGCCATCAAATTTTGTTTGCGGAATGAAATTTCGGCTGCGGAAACGTTTAGCATGTTGCAGAAGGCATTTGGTGATTCGACCATGTCGCAGAAAAATGTTTATAAGTGGTACAAAGACTTCAAAGAGGGTCGAGAACGTGTTGATGACTGGGAGCGCTCTGGACGACCATCGACGTCAACAGATGACCAACACGTCAATAAAGTGAAGGAGTTAGTGCTCAAAAATCGTCGGTTGGCTGTTAAAGACCTTACTGATATGATCGGAATAATAGAAGGATCTGTGAAAACCATTTTGAAAGACTATTTGGGCCTACGAAAAGTCAAATCTCTTTTGGTACCGAAAACTCTCAATTTCTTGGAAAAAAGTCGTCGCGTTGATGTGTGTGAAACAATGCTTTCAGACTATCAGGACAAGCTCGAATGCATCATTACGGGAGATGAGACTTGGATTTATGCTTACGACCCTGAAACAACCGCCCAATTAAGCGAATATCGTGCTAAAGGCGAGGCCAGACCGAAAAGAGCACGTCAAAATCGTTCAAAAATAAAGGTCATGATGACAGTTTTTTTCGATTTTCGTGGTGTGGTGCACTATGAATTCCTTCCACCTGGCCAAACTGTTAATAAGGAATATTATTTGAGCGTTATGCGTCGTTTACGTGAAGCAATTCGTCTAAAAAGACCAGAATTATGGGCCACCAACTCTTGGTTTTTGCATCACGATAATGCACCGTCTCACACTGCAATCGTTCTTCGTGACCATTTCGCCAAAAATTCCACGCATATCGTTCCGCAACCACCGTATTCGCCTGATTTGGCTCCGTGTGACTTCTGGCTATTCCCAAAACTCAAGAGACCATTCCGGGGAACGCGTTTCGAGTCGATTGAGGAGATAAAAGCTGAATCGAAGAAGGTGCTGATGGCTATACCGGAAATGGACTATTTGGCATGTTTCGGGGATTGGAAAAATCGTTGGCATAAGTGTATTTCATCGAGAGGGGATTATTTTGAAGAAGATGAAATTGATTTACAAGAATAAATAAAGATTTTTCATTTTACAACCAAATTCACCTTAATTTTTGCCCATAGAGTACTATACGAAAAATTATAAATGCCATATCATTTTGATAGTGATAATTTAATTTTCATGTAATTTTTTTTATTTAATGACTTTCTTACGGTTTACTGCAAAACAAATTAAAACTTCATTCTCAAATTTATTTTCTTCCCAAATAGCAAAACAATTTTTTCCTCTTGTTATCAAAACAACTTTTAGCACTTTGAGATAAATAAAGCGCACCCAAAATTAACTGGAAAGAAAATTATAAACAATTTGTAGAACTTCGGTGGCGAACAAATATTGTATTTGGAATGCCATTTGAATGCAATTAGAAAACAATTTGCAAAACTTAATCATAGCAGAGAAATAATTTCTACTGAAATAATTTCGTTTTCGCGTGAAAATTCTTAAATAAATATCTTGAGTGGTAATGGAATGAGAAAACTAAATAGAGCGGGAATAAAAATGCAAAATAAATAACGCCCCTCAAAAGGACAAGCGGGAAAGTTTCAGCAAAGCTAAGGCAAAAGGCATTAATTGACGGAAAATAAGAGCCAAAGAAGAAAGCAAAAAGTCAAAAGTATAGAAATCATTTCGCGTTTTCTGTCAGCCAACGACGACAGAGTGCAGTTCGCAATGATGCGTTAGGCTTCTACACCAATCCATATCCTCCACTCACCTGTAGTTGAATATCAAATTGAGAAACGCCATTAACAGACCAATTACGTTGAGTATTAATTTAAACTTTTCGTAGTCATCTTTGTAGCGAACTTTGTCGTTTCTGTTCAAAATTGATACATTGACATCGCCAAGTATGATCTGTAAGAAAAAAAGAGCATTGGTAGCGGAAAATTAATAAAATTAATGCATAAGCCACGTGGTAAGTGATAAAATATAACAGGATGGCCCATTAGAGTGCAAACTTGAATAAATAAAAAAAGGAACTTGGGGAAATACAAAGTAGTAACGGAGAAAATAAATTGCCATCCAGCGATTAGTCAAACTCCATTGCACCACTCCAACTCCATTAGATGGCCAACATTGTCTAAAGGGTTCCAGAGCAAAAAAGTCGTCCAAATTGTCTTTTTAAATTCCTTGCTGATACCAGTTAAACAAATAATGAATACGAGTAACAAGAGCTATGACTGTCGGAGCGTGACTGCAGAGTTGAGCGCTGGTAAACGATAAACAAACAAAAGGCAAGAGACAAGACTCAAAGGGCAAAGTGTGAATGATGGAAAAAATAAGAATGAGGAAATAAGAAATTGTGGCCGTTAATTGCTATAAAAGGTCAGCGGAAGTTGAGCGAGACGAAGAAAACAGCAAGAGCAAAATGCCAAACAGACCACGTAGCGAATTGAAAGGCAATACAGTGGTTCGCGATTGTCGATTATGAGAGTATTTGATACAAGTTTTGAAAATGTTGAATATTTTAGGCATTTTTTTTTTACTTTTCGATAAAAATTGTCCCAAAATGGTGCGCGTGCTCATAACTTTCCTCCGTAACATAAATCCAACTCAGTCATGTTATTGCAGTAAATATGCTTCAAAACAACAAAGCAAAATATTATCGATCGACCATTGGTAAATCGAAAGAAGAATAGGTACGCTGCCTTTATCTATCGATTTCCTTGTGTCGCTCGGAAAAATTTAAAGCTAATATTGAAATTTCGCTTTAACACATGGCATCACTGCTTCATAGTAAATTTAAAATACCTGTTATATAAAGCTGCGTTATTGGTTGCACAGTCATTTATTTTCATCAAGTGTAAATTTGCGAGGTCACCAAAATAGGTACTTTTCAGATAACTCTATCATTTTAACTAATTACGTAACGTAGACAACGTAGCAAAATAGATAGTTAATTTAACAACAAATAATTAATATGAATTTCGTTCAAAAATGGGTCGTGCGCAACCCTGCACAGTTGGGGAGCGGCGGATTGTTTTTAATGTTCGAAAAAAAAATCGTAAAAATTTATCGCTGAGTTACTTGGACGGTCCAAAAATTTTGTTGTGAATGCCCTTAAGCGCGAAAAATCACAGAACGACGTCGTCAAAAGCCATTACAGCTGAGGGTATGAAAAAATAGTATAGCGTACTTTGGAGCGATGAAACAAAATATCTAGGTGCGCAACTAAGTTCCCGCTGGTAAACAAACGGCTTCGACACATTAGTGATTTTGTTTTGGTATCATATACTTTTAGTTTTGTGATGATGTCTGATTTTGCGCCGAATAATCGTCATTTGCGGGAAGTGTTGATTTTCCGCTTTTAATCCAAAAAAAAACGGCGGGTGAAGCGCATCGAGAGCTACAAAAAGTTTATGGAAATGCTGCTTTAAGTGAAATAACGTGCCGAGATTGGTTCCGTCGCTGCAAAGACGGTGATTTTAATGTTGACGACCGTCCCCGTGAAGGAAGGCCAAAAATCTTCGAAGACGCTCAATTGGAGGCATTGCTCAATGAGGATCCGTGTCTAACGCAAGAAGAGCTTGCTGCAGTATTAGGAATTACCCGCGAATCCATTTTCAAGCTATTGCATGCTTTGGGAATGATTCAGAAACAGGGAACTTGGGTTCCTTATGAGTTAAAACCAAGGGATGTTGAACGTGATTTTTTCGCCTGTGAACAACTGCTCCAGCGGCAAAACAGGAAGGGGTTTCTTCATCGCATCGTGACGGGTGATTAAAAATGGATTCATTACAGGAATCCAAAGAAAAGAAAGTCACGGGGACAACCCGTCATGCTTCTACGTCGTCGCCTCGGCCGAATATTCACGCTGCGAAGGTTATGCTATATATTTGGTGGGACCAAGTTGGTGTTATTTATTATGAACAGTTAAAACCAACTGTTAAAACCCATCACTGGGGATCGGTATCGACTTTAATTGATGCGATTGGGCCGAGCACTGCGCGAGAAGCGGCCGAAATACGCGGAGAGGCATGAAAAAGTGATTCTATAGAATGACAACGCTCGGCTTCACGTTGACAAGCCCGTTAAAACCTATATGGAAACACTGAAATGGGAAATATTCTCCAGATATTGCGCCGTCCAATTATCACTTGCTCCGATCGATAGCACATGGTCTAGCTGACCAGCAGTTCCATTCATATGAAGACATCAAAAAATGGCTTGATCCGTGGATAGCCTCAAAAGATGAACAGTTTTACCGCGACGGTATACGAGATCTACCAGATGATAGGAAAAAGTAATAGCCAGTGACGGTCAATACTTTCAATGATTCACTTGTAACCATTTTTTAGAATAAAGATGTACAAGGTGGCGCAAAAGTAACCTTGCGATGTTTTTTTGGCTGTAATTTAAAAAAAATGAAAAACTTTGATTCTTCTTGTGGATTATTTTTATTTGGTCTTTTAATTTTTTTACATCAAGTCGAGAATATGATGTCATGTAAATGGCCGCCGCCACAGTTGATTGCCATTTGAGCCCTTTTTATGGCATTTTCCATCACTTTGGCCAAAACTTCCGGCGATAGGTCCTCACATTCTTGACGGATATTGTCTTCAAGAGCTGTAAGAGTCTGAGGCTTGTTGACATAAACCCGCGACTTCAAAAAGCCCCACAAAAAGAAGTCTGGAGCGGTCAAATCAGGCGATCTTGCTGGCCAATGCAAATCGCCAAAACGGGAGATTAGGCGCCGGGGAAATGCATCCTTCAGCGTATCGGTTATGGCACGTACAGTGTGTGCCGTTGCACCATCCTGTTGGAACCACATGTTTTCCAATCCCAATTCATCAAGTTGCGGCAAAAAGAACTCGTTGATCATTGCTCTGTAGCGCTCACCATTCACAGTAGCCGTTTGGCCCGTGACGTCTTCGAAGAAAAAAGGTCCGATGACTCCTCCAGCGAAAACAGTACATCATACAGTGACTTTGAACGGGTGTAATGGCTCTTCGTGGATTACACGCGGATTTTCACTGCCCCAGAAGCGTAAATCTTGCTTATTAACGTACCCGCTAAGATAGAAATGGGCCTCATCACTCATAATTATTTTTGATGAAAAATCATCTTCCTCTTGGTGGTGATTAAGGATGGCTTGAACGTATGTTAGACGCGATTGGCGGTCAGCAGCTAACAGCTGATGCACCGTCTGGACTTTGTACGGAAACATCTTCAAATCTTGTACCAAAATTCGGTGTAAAGACCGTCGACTGATACCCATTTGCGTGGCACGTCGTCTGGTCGATGTCGACGGCGCTTCCATGACATCCTCGGCTACAGCAGCAATATTCTCTGCAGAACGGCTACTCCAGCGTCTGCCACGCTTGGCAGCATCTCGTGTTGTGCCAGTCTCTTCGAGGCGAGCGGCTAAACGTCGCAGTGTTTCACCAGTAGGCGTTGGACGGCGAGGAAATCTGCGACGAAATATATTTACGTTTTTGTTTTGGCCATTCTAATGTACATATCTACTTTATTGCTTGTTTTGAAGTGGTTCAATCAAACAAACAACATTGAAGTAACCTTTCAATAACTGTATCTAAATCATTTCGACATTTATCAACTGTTATTGATATGTGATCACACTTAACACATTCATATTTATTCCAGAGATTAGCACCAAGATATCGTTGCCTTGGACATAATATTGTTCCTAATCCTACTGGTTGAAAAACTATGTTTTTAAGTGGCTTTTCCACTAAATCAACTATGCATGTTTGTGTTTTTGTTCATACTTTTATTTGATTTCATTCAATATTTCAGAATTTTTCAATCAGGCCGTCGTTGTGGCCGTGGCACAACCCCGAATTAAGATAAATTTAAATTATTTCCCACGGCCGCTATGGCCCAGCCAACAAATAGAGGCGTTTGATAGAAAGGTCTTGAGACAAGCTATCTAACGACCAACATCTTTTGCGTTCGTATGTACTCGTATATTATGAACCTGCCCTAGCGTTATTGACTAAAACTTAAAACAACTAATTTAGAGATTCGATTTGTAGATATTAAGGCCTTGAGGGTAAACATGTGAGTAGTAAGAGAGTGAGAGATATTTTCCTTTTCAAATAAGCTCATTAATATGCTCGATATTTAATTTCCCCAGCACAATCATCAGCGATTCTCAACACGGTTACGATATTATTTATTGACAGAGGGCGCGCAAGTTACATTCTGTTACTCTGACAGCTTTATTATTTCTCTCTAACTACATATGTTACTTCTCATGTTAAGCTCTCATTTAGTTTTAAGCTAATATTATAATTTTAATCTCAAGATCATTGTTGAATAAAGCACAAGTTCGAGTTAAGATCTGCATTTTATTCACATTACTCGCATGCAAATTATAACAGGCAATAATTCCAGAACCCTGCGCCGCAAATAAATGGTAAATCAGCAGAATAATGTGCTAAATTGTCTTTATCTAAAATTCTCATCAGACTTATGAAACGAATAATATAGGTGTCTCTTTGCCTCAAAGCTCAAGAATATTTTTTAAATGAAATCGTTCTAACTATTAAAAATTATATACAGGGTGGGCCATATAGCGTTTGCTTTTTGAACCACCTATTTTTTTGAGAATGGTAACACAAATGACATGTCAAATGTGTTCATAATTTACTTAAAGGTTTGACATTTACGAAATGGGACGCTGTACGCTTGAACAAAATTGGGAAATATTGAAAACCTATTTCCAAAGTGGTGTCTTCTACTCAAACTATGAGAAATTTGAAAAAAAATTCCAAAAAAAAGATTTCCCAACAAAACAGTTTGTGGATCAATTTGTTAATCGTGTTCGTGAAAGTGGATCATTAATGGATAAAACAACACGTGAACGTGCTCCTACAGTGCGTACACCCGAAAACATTGCTGCTATAGCCGAAAATGTGCGTGAATATCCCAACAACCTCAACTTGTCATCGTTCTCAAGAATAGAACATTTCACGCACTTCTTTGAGGAGAATTTTGCATACAGACCTCGGTATGAAGGCTTAAACAGTTCAATTGGTGCAAGAACTGAAGCTCAATGGGCAGAAATCGTTTGACCGAAGATGAGCATTTTTACCAAAAAATCATCTTTTCTGATGAAGCTCATTTTTACGTCGGTGGCTACGTCAATAAGCAAAATTGTCGGATTTGGGACTCAGAAAATCCACACGTTACTGTAGAGAAGCAAATGCATCCACAACGAGTCACTGTTTAATGCGGTCTTTGGTCGGGCGGCATTATCGGGCCATTTTTTTGGAAAATGAGCGAGGAGCTGCGGTTACAGTAAATGGCGAGCGTTACCGTGACATACTCAACGAGTTTTTGTTTCCAAAAATTTGAAGAGGATGACATGGACGACATTTGGTTTCAACAGGACGGTGCAACTTGTCACACTGCCAAAGTTACACTCGAACTTTTGGCTACCGTTTTTGGGTTGATCGAATGGCCTACTGTAAAGCCAGTCGTGGCAGTCATTTGATCGATATTATTTTTCATTCATAAATGACAATGTTCAATCTTCAAAATAAAAAAAAAAAAGTTTCAAATAATATTGATTAGTTTTTTTTTTATATCCGATTCAAAAAGCAAATTTTACATGGCCCACCCTATATATACTTATATATATATGGTGTAATATATATACAATAAGCATTAAGAAATGAGGATAAATATTTGACTACACAGTTAACAAATCGTATATGCCAAATTCTTACCTTGAGGTACAGACCCGATTGAGCAGGTAATGACTGTTCGATTTCATGAATCTGCGCTTTTCGTTTCAGTGTGTTTTTCTGTAAGTCTTCCACTTTCGCCTTCTCTTCTGGGTTATGAGCTGTTTTGCATCTAAAATTGTAAACAAAATAACGGAAGCATTTAAATTGTAATGTATTCTCATTATATGACAATTTTATTTTTTAATTGGGAAAATAATATGAAATATTATTGAAAATATTTATTAAAATTGGAAGTCAACGGCATAAAATAAATATCGGAATCAATTACATCCAGCAATTTGTATCGGCGGCGAAGCGTGTAAACTCGAGTATGAAATCGTAAAAGGTAATAAAAAAGCCTACAATTGCCAATAATCACTATAATTATTTATATTTGTTGTTCGATACAATTCAATTAGTTGTTACACAACATCTTATCTACCTGCGGTTTTTAATGATTCAACTTAGTCCACGATAAAATTCTAATTTGCAGAAATCGGCCAAAGTGCAAAGAACTTTTTATTGAGATCATTTGAAGAAAGATATCGTATGCGATAAGCAGCAGCGGCAAGTTAACAGCTGACGGTTTTCGGTATTAGATTTAGAATTGGGCTTAGTGTGATTGAAGCCGATAGCTCTTGATTGTAGTTAAAAGTAATAAAGCACAACTTTGCCCTAACCAACAATAAAATTAACGATCACTAACATACATACATACATCTCAGATTTCTGTTATTTTTAATATTTTCAAGTTAAAGTGTGGCAAATTTTTTTAATAAAATCTTATTGAAATAAAGCCGCCATTGAATTAAATTACAAAATTCTACATTTTCCAGGTACAGGTTCAAGAACGTAACAAAATTTAGATGAAAAGTAATGCTTTTTTTTGCAGGTTTCATATGCAATAAATTTATATTGCGGTTAGAAGGTTTTAGTTCGAATGTTTTGCTATACTTAGACACATTTCGAATCGAATGAAACAGAAGGTGTCGAACTTTTACTTCCCATTAGTATAACCCTCAGAAAAATTTTTAAGAAATGGAAAATTCTAAAATTAAATTGCAAATTGCGTGACTACTATTCGGAATTCACAGAGAGAACGTAGGTTCGAATCTCGGTGAAAATTAAGAAACACATTTTTCTAATACCGGTCGCCCCTCGGCAGGCAATGGCAAACCTCCGAGTGTATTTCTGCTATGAAAAAAACTCCTCATAAAAATATCTGCCGTTCGGAGTCGGCTTGAAACTATGGGCCCCTCCATTGGTGGAACAACATCAAGACGCACACCGCAAATAGGACGATGAGCTCGGCCAAACATCCAAAAAAGGGTGTACGCGCCAATTATATATATATATATATATATATATATATATTATATATATATATATATATATGTAAGGCGGGTTGTTAAGCAGAATAGGAATTTAATAAAAGAGCTTTCAGAAGTACATAGAGGTCTTTTGCCAATTATAGCCATAGATACTTACACGACAGAACAACGCGTCAAAATTACTGAAACTTATAATGAAAATGGTCGATCTTTAAGAACAACATATCGCAAAATTCCTGATTTTTTTGGTGGAAATAATTCTCCAAATGAGTCGACAATTCGAAGGTTGGTGAAAAAAATGCAAGAAACTGCTTTTGTCGAGGATAGAAAAAGAGCTGGCAGACCAAAAACTGGACGATTATTCCTGAAGCGCAAAGTGTTGCTGAACAACCTTCAACATCGACATCTCGACGTTCTCAACAATAAGGCATTCATAAATCGGCTATTTGGTAGATTTTACCTGTGGATGTGCTTAGGGTGGGCGTTTATATGATGCCATAGTGAAATCTGAGAGAATCTAAATTTTTGCATGCTTCATTTAAAAACAACATCTAGGCGCGCCTTTTGAAATACCCTTTACATAACCAGGGGTCACTTTACACTTAATAGACCTAATCCTATATTTATAAGTATGTTTTGAAACGTTTTATTTTCGTTTCTGCTTTACGAAATAAAGTTCGCAAATAGTTAAGGGTCAATAATATTAAATGCGATAGAAAAAAAAGAAATTGATATATCAAACATTACAAACAATAGTGATAATTAATATAATTTGTTAAAAAAATATATCTAAATGCTTTTCATTAACAAAGCGGAACATATGTTTAATCACACGAGCGAGACCTGCATACAGGGCGGTACATATAGGGGTTTATTTTTTAAAATAAGCAGCTACAATATTTATATTCACGTTTCTTGTATACTTGGAGATATTTATGATATTTGCTGGATATTGCCGATATTTCAACAGGACTGTGTATGCAACATGTCATACAGCCGACAAAACCACCAACCTACTCCAAACGAAATCCCAAGGACAAATAATTTTACAATCGTCTGCAGTAATTTGGCCGTCAAGATCGAATTATTTAATGCCTTTTGACTATTTTCTGTGAGGCCATCGTAAACATGGAGTTTAAACAACGCAAGCACTGAAAGATAGTATAAGGCCCGAAATTGGCGAGAGAGATGCCCAATTTTGAATAAATATAATAGGAATTTATAAAAGAATTGGGACATTTAGAAAATATCATTTATAAAATATCAGTGTGTACTAAACCAGCACATCCATATTTATGTGCTTAATTAGAGGAAAACATAAACTCTAACTCGAAGGCCCTGTCAAATTTATAAAGAAAGCCACCTTTCTATTTGATTATTTTACTTTATTTCTTTTCCAAAAGCAGTTTTATCTGGATAACACTCAATAATTCTTGCCTTACATACATACACACACATGCACACATGTATGCAGGTAACAAGAAACAAAGAAATAACAAAATACAGAAAAATTCGCGAGGGGAACAAACAAGATATTAACTGTGATAAGGAAGGTGAAATAATTTATGGCGGCTAAATTTAGTATAATAGTAACTAACTGCTTATATTCACTGCACAAACTATGCATGCTATAATACTTTATATGCATGTATGTATGTGTATGTGTACATGCATACGTGTTTTCGCGATTTCGCATTGCAATTTGCGATTTTAATGGCATATTGCATGCATGCCAAGCCGTCCCAAAAACCTTAAGGTGGGTCATTAAGGTGACCAACAAATGCAAGTTGTGCATTTTAAGAATTAAATTAAATTGGAAGAGCTTGCTTGCTTACGTGCCTAGTAAACGAGGCAGCAATTGCACAAGTAAACTGAATTGACTTAGAACGAGTATGTAAAGCGATTCGCGCTTAGTGGCCACTTGAATCAACACAAATTACAAATGATTTAAAACAATAAAAATTTAGCTAGTGTGAGGGTTCGCCAACGTATTTGAGAATGAAATTAGCTTGTATTCAAAAACAAAAAATTCAGCCATGGTCATATAAATAGCACATTTAGACTTTGGAAGCAAAGAGTTGAATATGTTTTTAAATAATTATTTTTTATTGAGAAAAAAGCAACATAAAAAATAAAAAACTTATTTACTTCCACTTTAAAACAAAAAATGGTCAAAAAGAATTTCAGTTCTGATTTAATTTACGAGAATGTTGATAACTCACGAAACCTCCTGGACACATAAATAGCACATCTTAAAAAAAATCCAAATAAAAGTAAAAATAGTAAACAAATCAGATAGTTAAGTAATAATATTGTTTTACCAGATTAGTATTTTTTAATTACTTCTTCAAGCCGTCGCTGCATGCTTTCTACAAGCTTGTGGCATCTTTCCCTTGGAATCGAGTACCAAGCCTCCTCAACTGCGGCCCACAAATTATCAAAATTTTTTAAATTTTTGTTAGCGATTTTTACCTTAACGTCACTCCATAAATTTTCTATGGGATTGAGATCAGGGCTCTGCGCCGGCCAATTCAGTACATTAACTTTTTCTCTTTTGAGCCATTGCTTCACTGTCTTTCCAGTATGCTTTGGATCATTGTCCTGCATAAATATCCAATTTAATGGTATAAACTTAAACACAAATGGCTCCATTGTATTCTGGAGTATATCTAGATATTAAAATTTATCTATTTTACCAACCACGCGAACAACCGGCCCAACACCATGCCAGGAAATAGCTCCCCAAACAATGATGCTTCCACCGCCGTGTTTAATCGTTTTTTTTTGTGAACCTAGCATTTAGCGTTTCATTTTTTGGACGACGTGCAATAATTGTCCCATCTGGTCCCATCCTATTTCGTTTCGTCGGTCCAAGTACGTTTTTCCAAAACTGAATAGATTTGTCTTTGTGGGCTTTTGCAAAGGCAAGTCGGTGTTTCATATGTCTTTTCGAGAGGAATGGTTTTTTTCTGCTTATGCTGCCAAACAGTCGCCTTCGTACAAGCTTTCTGGACACCTGTATACCAGATTCTTGGTTTATTCCAAGCATTATTTGCCGTGCCGACTTAAAAGGATCTGCTTTGCTCTTGCTCTATCCACATTAACATCAGTTTTTCGTGGCTTTGGTTTTCTTTCCGTTTTTTAGCTTAGATAGGATGAATCATTCTTAACTCAATTAAGAGCATTATAAACCCCTTTCCGAGAGCACATCATCATTTCAGCTATTTCTACATAGCTTTTTCCTTTTTGATCCATACGGTATATAAGAGCTCTTTTCTCCGGCGTGCAAGTTTTCCAAGTCCCATTTTTAGTAATTACTTTAAAATTTTATTTAAGAAACAGAAAGTTATACTAAAAATCGCTGAAACAATATTAAAGTTTTACTCTCCGCTGCACAAGTTAAAATGTGCTATTTTTGTATCCACTTCAAAACAGCAATAAGCATAAATAAAATAGAACGCAAAAAATTCCATCGAAAAAAAGGTACATTCCTCCCATAAATGTAAGCTTAATAACGGTAATAAAAGTAAACAAACAAATTTATTTGATCAAAGCAGAGTTCGTACTAAAAACATAACTTAACATTTAAGGTTCACTTTTGTGCTATTTATCTGTCCATGGCTGTATTATTGTGAAATCTCCGCAAATGTCTGCTTATGCATATATTAAATGCTTTATTATGCATACTGAGAACTCATATTTCATATTTACACGCCATATAATACGTACACGTATGCAATGAGAAACTTGACCCCAGTTTTACGTAGCGCCATTTTATGGACACACCGGCCACATAGCATCCGCTGTCATCACAAAAATTAAAAACAGATATAAATAACTTTTTGTACCCAGTGCACGTTTATAAGTATTGCCTTTTTCTGGAGCATCTGGTTGAACATATTTTTATGATTCTGGAGATACATTCCTATAGGCACCTCTAATGATACCTCGAAGCCCGTACTTGCAAGTAAATACTCGATACTTTTTATGAAGCAAGTGGATTTTTTACTTACTGCTTTTTAGAGTTTTGTTCTTGGTATCGCACATCTTCGAATATCTTCTCTACATTTCTTAGTCTTGACTGAGTAAAGATTTACGCACTTTTTAGTGACTCATTTACAGACCGAGTGACTTCGGTTACTGGCGGGATGTGAGGCCCAAGGGAAGCCAGGTGAGAGGCCTGCAAAGTTGTTAGCACCCGCAGTAGTACAAGTCCGAGAGTTAAGGAGGTATTATAGTCTAGAAATTTAAAAATATCGAAATTTTTTCAAAATTCGATAGTTTAAGTATTCAAAAATATCTCCCTAAACGGATTTTTCAAAATTCGAATTATTTTCGAAGTTACAACTATTTTAGTGACGCGACAGCTAGACTGGTTTGAGCGGACGGCGAACTTTAAACGTGTTTTTCTCGAAACTACTTCCTTTCCGATTTCCTTGAAGTTTATCATAAATATTCTTTAAATATATCTCTATCGCATGAAGCACGAAAAACTGGAAATTTCAATTTTTTAATATGTGTAAACAATTCGAGAAATTTTAAAAATTAGGGAAAAATCGAGCTCAATTTTTGAGTAGCCGCCATTTTATGAAAAATAATGTTTCCCTTTTTTTCTGCGTCATACGATAATGATATTAATTAAGAATTCGCCATCGTTTTTTTTCAGATGACCACAAGGGTAGGGATCGTGAATACGAGGACACTGCCTTTTGTTTTCCCCTTCCACTTCAAGCACGCATAATTCTATATTATGATTTTTTTTTTTAATTCATTTTGTGTGCTCTTAATATATAAATAAATAAATTAGCAAAAAATGCTCGAAGTTTGGGCCTCTAGACTAGAATACCCCCTTAAGCCATGGAATACGGAGCTCATGTTGGTTACGACACTGTGGGACTACGCCAAGCAAAGTCCTTTCTGGATACAGCCATAAGAGATTAAAACATTTCATAAACCTCCCTAAGAATAAAGACTGTAAGAATACTCGCACTGATCTAATGGATCCTGTCAACTCAGTGACTTGTAGCCAGAAACACCATCACATTGCTTATCGAATTCGATACCATATCGAGAAGAGGGAGTATGCATCTCGGCCAGATGCGACCATCTTAAATTTTCTTAAATATTCTTTAAATATATCTCTATCGCATGAAGCACGAAAAACTGGAAATTTCAATTTTTTAATATGTGTAAACAATTCGAGAAATTTTAAAAATTAGGGAAAAATCGAGCTCAATTTTTGAGTAGCCGCCATTTTATGAAAAATAATGTTTCCCTTTTTTTCTGCGTCATACGATAATGATATTCATATTAATTAAGAATTCGCCATCGTTTTTTTTCAGATGACCACAAGGGTAGGGATCGTGAATACGAGGACACTGCCTTTTGTTTTCCCCTTCCACTTCAAGCACGCATAATTCTATATTATGATTTTTTTTTTTAATTCATTTTGTGTGCTCTTAATATATAAATAAATAAATTAGCAAAAAATGCTCGAAGTTTGGGCCTCTAGACTAGAATACCCCCTTAAGCCATGGAATACGGAGCTCATGTTGGTTACGACACTGTGGGACTACGCCAAGCAAAGTCCTTTCTGGATACAGCCATAAGAGATTAAAACATTTCATAAACCTCCCTAAGAATAAAGACTGTAAGAATACTCGCACTGATCTAATGGATCCTGTCAACTCAGTGACTTGTAGCCAGAAACACCATCACATTGCTTATCGAATTCGATACCATATCGAGAAGAGGGAGTATGCATCTCGGCCAGATGCGACCATCTTAAATTTATTGAAAGTCTGAAAAGTTGGGATCGAATATTATTAAGATCGGAAGGCGCAATAGATCTTATAGTTGAAGTTCTTAACTCTATTTTCATTCATTCAAAGGTCAATGAGTCCCACCGAGTCTCTAATTGCCTAGAGCTCTTAGAAAGAAATCTGAATTACGTACACTTTAAGCGTGGGAGAAACGAGACCATTAATGAGGCAGGTTGCATTCCTGGCATAGGTCCAGACAAAGGTACCAAAGCCATCAGGTGAAACAAGAAGTGGATCAGTTACCACAAATGCGAAACTTATGGAGCAAGTTGACCAAATTAATATTAAATTAAGTCATTCAAGAAATGTCGAAAAATAAATCACGTATCTACTTAAAGAAGTATTACTGTACCGAAAAAAATATTACGTAAATTTTATTAACACATTCGCATCGGACTATTTTTCCTTAAATTTTCATAGAAATCGGGGTATTTTAGCAATGTAAAGATATTTAAACATATAAGTACATATAAAAACTGCGATAATTATTTTTGTAACTATTATATTTTACAGAAATTTTCATTCTTTGTGTAACGGTACTTCACAGAATTTGCATACGTATCGCGTTTTGCTCCTTACCCCATGTGTTTTATTCTTTGTTGGCTTTATTGTCTCCAGGGTGTGTTTTTTCATGTCACCAGACAATCTGCCAGGTGGTGTTGAAGTTGGACCAGTAGCTCGTGATGTTGTGGGCTGCATTTCAACAACTTTTTCAGTTAAACAGGCCCTCGCAACTGCTAATAAATATTTTTTATACACAACTAGCATTTCCCAGTGGGCTTCGCACCACCATACATAAAATGTTTATTTTATATCGCAAGAAATTTTTCATATTAAGTTTTCTTTATAGAACTCGTAAAATGTTTAAACAGTTGAATTAGTTGATTTTTTTCATTCAACATACTTTCTAAAGATGTCACAATAGCCTTTTCTGTACTTTTTTACAATTTGATTGTGGTGGTCACCTATATACAGGTAAGGTGAAAGAGCCGATAAAAACTTGTAATTAAACTTTGATTCTTTAATTTCCATTTCAATTTTTTACGCTAAATAAATTATGCTAAAATAAATAAAGTTAAAAATGTTTTTCCAGTTCCTTGAATGCTCCAGTTTTTATTATAATTTCGTCCAAAAATAATATTAACATAATACACTTACAACTACAACAGTACAACTCATAAGCGGTACGCTCATAAGCGGCTGTGTATTTGTTGTTGTTTTTCCCATATAGGCATTTCGTATGAGAGGAAACTATTACTCACATAAAATGTCATAACTCAGGAACCGCTGCACCGATTTCAATCAAACTTCACACAAACCACCTCCTCAAAGTCAGAAAAGAACTCTAAAATTTTCGTGTCAATCGGTTCGGCGGTTCTTGAGTTATAAGATTACCAAGGAAATGTAACTTATTTTTATATATATAGATTATTTATCGCTGTATATTACAAAGCTGTTAAATAATACAATATTCCTTATATATAGTGCTGCCTTTTTGGTCCATTTGGTTGTTTTTCGTATGATAGAATAATAGGAAAGGTATTGATCTGCACGATCAACACCTTTCATGAATTTGTTGTATTCTACATTTGATGCATAGTGGTTTCACAATATTCTCTTTGGTTTTTCTATTATGCTTTCCGGTCGGTACTACTTCAGCAGAATGAATTGTACTTGTCATTTTTATGTCTCTTTTATCTTTACATATCAACAACAGACAGTCCCCTTTGCTTATTTAGAATCGGAATAGGAAAAAACCCCGAAATGAGATATTCGAAGTAAACAGTTAACATGTGCCGACGAGAATTCTCGTTTCCCGATGCGAATGTGTTAATTCGCCCTATATGTAAATACTTGTTTCACTCTGGTAGCACTACGAGTACCCCGGGTGTAAATAAACTCAGGGCTTGCACTGGATGTGTTGATTTCCAATTTATTTCTATTTCGGAAAAAATCACGCGACATTGCAATTTCTCTTTTTTATTTATTTCTTAATTTGTTTCCTATTAGTCGGTCATAAATTTTTTATAGAAAAACGAAGACAAAATCATTGCGCGACCAAAGCGGAAAAAAACAATAACTTTGTTCAAAGTCTCATACATAGCTGCATAGACGCATACATACACACGTGTGCATACACATACATACATACAGCTAAATTCAAAAACCATGAATGCTAAGCACATGCGAATAATACACATACATATGTATCTATCAAAAAGCAGATTTTTTGCAATGTGACGCCACGTCCCTGAAATCAGCATTGCGAATGAGTCACGTTGAAGGTCACAAGAGGCTTGACTTTCTTATGTACATGGACTGCAGTTTTAAATAAACAATAATGATATATTGTATTAGCGATGATTCTCGAAGAGTTCGTTTGTATACGTCTTGAATTGTGTTGACATAATGGTTGTATGTAAAGGAATAGAGATATAAACATATAGACATGCAATACATAGCAAAACCATCACAATGATGAGGAGTGGATTTATTCCGGCCGTCGCACGATAACTCGAGTATAAATTAAGATTGATATTGAAAATAGCACATAAAGGTAATTTTCAAAAAAACAAGAAGAAGAAAAATAATAATAATAATGGAATAACGTGGTATCTCATTTATAAATAAAGCGAAATTACTCATATTTGGCACAATTAATGAACCAAAAAAATATGGCACAAGCAAAATTAAAAAAAAGGTAATGTCATTCCTACTTTCGGATATATGCGTGTATATCGATACCGACTTAATAAAACTTGCCTAAACTTAATACTCGTATTATTCCCCAACCCAATTAGAAGGGACATAAATATTCTTGAGATCGGGTAAAGCCGCGCCCACTTTGTATATGTTAAGACTGAATTTGCATACGCCCGTCTGTTGTTAGGAGCCATAACTCGTATTGTTCATGAGTTTGAATGAGTCCAAAAATTAACAACTACTCAAAATTAATGAGTGATCCATGTAATAATAGCAATAATAATGGGCACGTACTCCCTTTGTTGGTGTGCGAATCGATGTTTTGCCGCCTACAAATCTTGAGTTGTTTGTTGTGAGGAGCTTTTCCATTTCAGAAATACACTCACAAGGTTGCCGTTGCCTACCGAAGAGCGACCGCTACTAAAGAACACTTGTTCTCTCATTTTGATGCTTCATGCCTGCGGCGCCGAGTCCGAGCATTACCGAATGGCAGTCGCGCAGCCACCCATTCTGCAGACTTGATAAACGATTTTTCGTGGCCGGAAATTGAACAATCTTTGACCTTATTTCAGCCAGGATGGAATGCCATGACACAATCGATATTTTCCGTCTAAAGGTAGGCAATTGGTCACGTCTCAGCTGTGATTTGACGCCGTTAGATTTTTCTTTGTAGAGTAGCTTAAGACGCTCTTAAGACGCACATCGAACATGTAATGAAATAAATGCATTACTGCGAAGCAAACCGAGACAGACGCATGAATGAAGTCGTGTAATGGGGATATTTGCTCTTTCGATTAAGCCAATAATAATATGCCGAAAAAAAAACTGATTTTTGTTAATTTTTTTCAATTTTTAAAACCTCATTTGAAAAAAAAAACGATTTTGTTTTGCTTATAATGCTTAAAAATATCATTCCCAAACAATTTTTCGAAATTCGGAATATTTACAGAGATACCTATAGCCATTTTAGTGGCACAACCTCTACGCAAAACTATTTTCCAGGTACATTAGCAAACATAAATATAAGGATATGCACACACGTATAGCGTTTTTCAATAGGTGCGCTTAACTTTTTTCCGATAGGGAGGGCGAACGACGAAATATTTTTAACACACTTTTATTAGGTCGGGTTGTATGTATGTATGTAACGGAATCTTTGAGCTTAATTTTCACTGGCTTCTAAAAATCTGATCGACTTGAAATTTTGAATACCTATCAAGGACCGATGACAATGCAATAATTTGATAAAAGTTTTCCGTTATCCTAATTAGGATTGCCAGGATTAATATTTTCTTTTTTTTACTGTGGGCAAAAAGTAAGGTGAATTTGGTTGTAAAATGAAAAATCTTTATTTATTCTTGTAAATCAGTTTCTCAGGCTCCCTCCACGAAATAAGTTCTTCATCCCGATTACTTCTTTATCACGGCCTATAACTGCATAGCTTTAGACTCACAGTCGATAAGAAAGGAATTAAATATAACACGAATATATTGACTCATTTATTCACTGACTACAATGATAACAATAATTTTCATTCATAATAAAAAAAATAGTTTAAAGAAACTAAAAAACACGCTTTTTTGCTAATCGAACTAAAAAGTAGAAAATAAAAAATAATTTAAAAAAACTGAAAAGCACGCTTTTATTGCAAATCGATCTAAAAAGTAGAAAATAAATTTTAATGACAAAGGGACCTATAATGAAGTAATAGCAAATCGAACGATCAGCCATAGTCAACTACCTCAGAACAGAATTATAACAAAAATTAAGATACAAATAGAGTAATTCAAATTAGAGTTAAAAGCGTGGGATGCATTTTGCTTCACTTTCGTAACCCTCTGTACATAGGTAGTTGCCAATAGAATGATTGTAATATTTACTATATCAAGCATCCCACGCTTTTAACTCTAATTTGAATTACTCTATTTGTATCTTAATTTTTGTTATAATTCTGTTCTGAGGTAGTTGACTATGACTGATCGCTCAATTTGCTATTACTTCATTATAGGTCCCTTTGTCATTAAAATTTATTTTCTACATTTTAGATCGATTTGCAATAAAAGCGTGTTTTTTAGTTTTTTTAAACTATTTTTTTTTTATTTTTTGCTGATCATTTGTAAACTTCATTAGTATACATTTCATCATGGAACGCTACACACTTGAGCAACGCTTGCAAATCATTGAATTTTATTATAAAAATGCGTGTTCTGTTAAGAAAGTTTAAAGTCGAAAAATCATCTTCAGTGATGAAGCTCACTTTTGGCTCAATGGCTTTGTCAACAAGCAAAATATGCGTTACTGGGCAGAAAGCAATCCACACGTGATTCATGAGGCACCGTTGCATCCCGAAAAAATCACGGTGCGGTTTACATGCCGGCGGCGTAATTTTCCCATATTTTTTCGGTGACGACAACGATCGCCACGTTACTGTGAATGGAAATCGATACCGCGACATGGTAAACGATTATTTTTGACCGCAATTGAATGGTATGGACTTAGACGACATGTGGTTTCAACAGAACGGGGCCACAAGCCACACAGCACACGCTACAATTGATTTGTTGAAGAGTAAGTTCGATGAGCGCATTATTTCCAGAAATGGACCGGTCGAATGGCCGCCGCGCTCGTGTGATTTGACGCCTCCAGACTATTTTCTTTGGGGTTATGTGAAGTCATTGGTCTACAGTAATAAGCCGGCGACGATTTGTGAGCTCAGAGCCAATATTGAACGCGAAATTGCTGGAATTTCGGCCGATTTATGCAAAAGAGTGATCGAAAATTGGGTTCAACGATTGGACTTCGTAAAACGTGCGGTGGTCATGCAAAAGAAATCGAATTTCATACTTAAATGTATATGTTCAAACTCGATAATAAAAAAAAAATTAGTTAAAAAAGTCAAACCGTTTGTGTTTTATTAAAAAAAAAAGTTGAAGCGCTCTTACTGTAAAACGCTTTACATACATGTGCTCAAATTTAGGGGTTGAAATCTTTACAAAACCAGTTGTTCGAATTCAAGAAGGAACGCGCAATTTAGTTGTCAGCGACATACCATTTTTTATGTATGGGCAAACAATTTTATTTTACTTTTTAAGAATGGATCAAAAATAAAATATTAAAAACAAAAATAAATAAATTTTTTTTATTTTCGTTTTACACGTTTTTAAAGAAACACTCAAAAAAATACCATTTCAAATGAGGCGAGGGTCCTCAAACGAAAGCAACAGACTCCCTATAAAGTTCGGGCCGGACCAAATTTAGCCTTTCTTACTTGTTATTACTTTTATAAATAAATTAGCATTCTTTGATTTTTGATGTTAAATTCATAGAAAATTATTGCTTTATATACCCTGTATGAGTATTTTATATGCATACGAGATTGGTTCAATACAGCCTTTGTAGTTCAGGATACTCCCCAAACTGCTAAATTGATGATTTCGTCAGGTGTTAAAAGGTGCACCGCTCTAAATTGATGATTTTTTTTGTTATAAGAATTTTAGAAATGTGGATGTGCTTACAAATATAGTGAGTAGTGGTTTCCTTAAAGCTATTCTCTTTCGAGCCTCTCACTTTTTTCTTTGAGTTTGGATTGACTTTTTTTCATTGTGGTCCATTGTCTTGTATCAACATAGATCCAATCTCACATTTGTATTTATCAAGAGCAATGAGAGCAATGAGAATGACCGTTTGTTTTGAGTTTTGTATTTCGTTGAAATTTGTATATTATATTACGTATAGGGTTTAACTGAAAAGTAATGAACCTTATTTTTTTTAAGCAGTTTTATTAAACCTTTTGGCTTATACAACTAATATTCTTCAAAATAGGACCCTTGAGCGTCAATACACCGCTGGTAGCGGTCCTTCCACTGCAGGAAATATTTTTTAAACTCATCCGCCGGAATCGCGTTCAATTCGTCTGTCACATTTTTTTGGATCGCCTCGATGGAGTCGAAACGCCTCCCTTCAGCTTTCTTTTCAGGCGCGGGAACAAGAAGTCCGGAGGGGATAGGTCTGGGCTTTAGGGAGGGTGGGGAAGCACCGGAACCCCCATCTTGGCCAATGCAGAGGTGCAGAGGAAGGCGGTGTGGAACCAATTTGGCACACACTTTGAGCATTTCAAGTTTTCCGGTCACGATTTCCCGCACATTGTAATAAGTTAAATTTAACTCTTCACTGATCTCACGTAGACTAGCACGACGGTCAGTGTTCAAAATTTCACGAAGCAGGTTCACATCTTCGTCTGTTTGCGTCGTCGAAGGCCTGTTCGTTGTTCGTCTTCGACGTCCGGCCTTCCTTGAACGACTTGTGCCACCGTTTTACCTGGGCACTGGGCAGAGATTGGTCCAATGGCTTCGGTACTCGTTTTGTTTAGCATTACGAAAAATTTGATCGAGTAATGTTGCTCCAACGATCGCTGCATTTTCGCCACTGCAAAATCCTAACACTTTTAAAACAGCTTTCACGCGCGGAGCGATGTTGACTGCACCGCTGTTGCCAGCGAACTGGGACCGGTTTCTAGTGGAAGGGGAAGGTCCAAAGATCATTTCCCCCCACCAGCCGATTCGGTTGATCGCTTGGCAGACGCTCCGCGCGGGAAGGCTTATTACTTTTCAATCAAACCCTGTACATACACTTTTATTAACTTTAGATATTTTTCAAGCGCTTACGGAGCTTTAAATAAAAATTTTGCCCTCCTACCAGTCGGTGCTTAGTTGAAATTTTGTTACTCACTACTCCACCCGCTACATGCAATTAGTGATAGTAGAAAATAACTAGTGTAATGGAATGGTTGAAACTGTCACTACTTTAAGAATTAGTGGCACCTAGAAGTTAGTGCAATCTCTGTTAACTGAACACTAGAAGATATCTTGCAGCTGTATGTATGCCGATCTACTTTTCTAAGAAGTTCATCCCTTATACAGTAAAACATTCACAACAAGTTTCTGGTGAGACATGACGTTGAACTTCAAGTAGAGCTTCTCGAATTTAATGCCGGCTATTGTAATAGTCGCGCATTATCAATGACTTTTCCCCGCTTAGGATATGTAGAGCAAAGACAAAAATACAGCTTATGATTCAGCCCCTAAATTAGTTTCCAGTGGGTGTAACGTTGATGCATGTGTCAAAGCGTTCATTATTCACTGAAATACTCTTTAAACCCAAACCCAATTAATGGAGATTTGTTGAATTCTATCTTCCTTAACGCGTTGAACACGGCGCTGATATTTCTTGCCTTTTCCCTCGGCCAGCCAAGAGGTAAATTCCCTGTTTCCCTTTCAAGACGTAACCGGTGAAAAATATTATATCAGTTACGGAATTTCGAGACAATTGATAAATAGATTGCCACAGCGAATTGATGAAGGAAAAATTGTTCACAAATTACAGAAAAAGGAAGGAGACGTCCATAAGTTCGGAAATACTGTTCTGGTTGTTAAGATAAAATTCAAGATTATTTGGGTATAGAAAGTCAAAAACTCAACAAACAAGTTGTTGCATTTTGTTACATGTGTAATTCCAGCCAAACTTTTTCTTAGAATGCTTCAATAAAGCTCATAAAAAGTATATTTGACTACATCCATTCAGGTTACACTTATCTTTTCACTTTAATACTGTCGGTTCCACGAAAAGTGTATCGACAGTCCCTAGGTCCGGACCGGAGCCGGCCGAATACTAGCGTTCTAAATTAAAGTAATGATTAATCGCATGACAGTATCCTGTTATTTTCGGCAGTATTTCAATAACTCCACGAAAAGGGTGTAATTGTAGGATCAGCCTTATAAAAAAAAACGTTTAACTAAATTAAATAAAACTCGCTGCTAAATTTAGCGTTAAAAAAAGGCTAAGTCCAACAAAATGTTTTCTTGGTTAAACCGGCACGTGCACCGTCTAAAACAAAGTTCGATAATTTATATTATATGTGAACATTGACTGATGAAGCGAGAAGTGCAAAAATAAGAAAACGAAAATACAGTTGAGAGAAGTGCTCATAGAGAATAGTCTCTTGAAATTTGTGCTAAATAAGCTCTCTGGTTAAGGGAGTATTTTAAATGAACAAATTTGCCGCTCGCAAATCTCAACACATTTACATACAACTGATAAAGCACAGCGCCGAGTATTTTGATTACTCTGCCAGCCTGAGTAGCCTCGAATCGAAAAATTTGAGTTTACTAGAAGGTGTGTAAACCAACAGCGCTCAGGTGCCAAACGCTTATCAGTAGCCGTCATGAGTCAGTGCCGATACGAGTAATGATAAGAAAGCAAAAATCAGCCAAGCGTTGTCGATGAATTTTATAGCATTATGTGCAAATTTATGTACAGTGTCTCAAAGACTTAATCGTACATACGCACTGCTTAACATTAAAGCAGAATCTCGGAGCAGTAAAATAAATAAATTTCGAAAGAAGCAAATTGCCCATTTCATTTGTTTACATAAATAAATGATATTTATATTAAAAATGTTTATATTGGGAAATAAAAATAAACAAAACCATAGAACTCATGTCCAAACGAATAATCATACAAAATTAAATGCCTTTAAATTATTATACAAAATTCCCTTATCAGTATTTAGTGGTCAATCCTTTGGCTTTATATCAGCATTTAAATGTTTTGGCACAGATTCTACCAAGTTTTTATGTATTACTGATAAATTATTCTACCATCCGGTTTCCGTTAATTTTCAGTTCATTTGGGTAGTTTAGGGCAGTTGAAGTGGAGCTACCTCCTGGCAACCATCGAGGGTGTGCTTCGGGTTGTTGTTCTGATAGAAAGCAAATTTGTACAATATAATATACTTAATCGTTCAGCACTTTGCCTAACATAATTTTAAGAATATTCAGATATTGAAATGTAACCATATTGCCTTCTATAAGATTAATTTTCCGCCACCTGCGTAATTCCATTCTTCGTCTCAAATTCGTAATAGGACTTTCTCAGCGATGATAGATTACCAGATTGGTCACTATGGTGAAAAACAAAATTGCTCATTCCACACATATTCGCACACTCGTCCAATCAGTTGTTGCTCAGACGGCAATGAAGTAACATGAGCGGATTCTGTGTTGATTTTTTCGTATATCACCAACTCAAACCAACAAACCGTTTTCATGCCTCTGCTACGTCAGCCAATCAGCAGATTATTTCAAATTCGCTGAGAGCCGGTTAACTGTCTGATCTGAGACAAAGCGCTGAAATCTTTTCAACATGGGACTTTCTTCAGTCACAACACTTTAAATTAACTTTGCTTTCATTAGGGTATAAAAACTTAAAATCATAGAATAAGTACAAAAAAACAGTGGTTTATTTATGTATGTACATTTTGTAGTGTTCCAGAAGTCTATATTTTTTTTAGTTATACATATGTATATCGTACTAATAAAGAGCTTATTTCGCGCAATTCACCTGATGAGACTATGGTGTTTCAACAAATTTCGAACTGTATCATCGCACCCCTCTTTTCTATATTAGTATTTTCCTTAAACATTTCATTAAGTCCTACGTCTGACGCAAAGAATTTTTTTTTTACCATACGCTCTTCGCAATCATTAATTTTTTCCCCCTTGACCTAGGCGGCTTTCATTTGGAATTGAAGAGCTACTTTTGTAGTAATTTAGCAATCAGCCGGAGTTTCTTTTTAGTCTTCTGTTTGCAATGTACAAGAATTAAGTTTATAGCTTCAAAACTAGTAGCAAATTAGAATCTGTAGCGCTTTTTATGAAATTTAGTGCGCAAGTTGACCGACGGCTTGAAATATAACGGAATCCTGTCGCATCCTACTATTCATCTTGACATGAATTCGCCAAATTTATTCATTTTTATTTCCCAAAACTGGTGTTAATGTAAATGTTAATATAATTTTTTATATGCGATTAAATTGAGGGGGAATGAAAAACAAACATGCTTTTTTCGAAATAAAATTAATTTATCGTTTCGAAAATCCGTTCTAAAGTTGAGCGCTGAGTCTGTACGATGCAGCGTTTGAGCCACTGTATGTTGGCATGGGTATAAGAGGTTTTATTATTTCAGCGAAAACCAGTTTTGGTCATCGAAAGCTTAATGATTGTTATTTACATATAAGCATTTTATTTGGACTTTGCATGGTATTTTTGATTATAAAACTTAAAACACAAACACATTACTTGTATGATTACATATGTACAGTGGTGACGAAATCATAAGTAACTATTGCATTTCTTTTTTCGAGTTATTATTGGAAATTTAATAATTTGTTTCTTGGCAGGTGGATTTTTAAATTTGAAAACATTAAATAAAATTACGCATATCACAAACTAAAATAATTTTACTTTCAATCGACATTCTCCAAAATTTAATTAATAAAATGTAATTAATCTATAATAGGGTAATAGTTGCATATATTCGGCCACCACTGTACATATGTTTATCAACTGTGTGCAAGATGCTGTTTGACAAAGCATTTGGAATATGATTTTTAAGTCGATTGCTTTATTTACTGATGTCTACAAAACCCGCAGCACGGTCACGTGTAGGGGGGATGGGCTCTTCGACGCTCCTATTCACTACTTGCGTGACACTACAATTTGCTGCTCACTAACTTGTTGCGACACTGCCAAACACTTTTAAACTTTACGCACTTAGTAGTGTTGGTGTTGCTGTTGCCATAAGTTTCGGGTAACTGACGACATGCAGCCTTGACTAGCGTATTGACTGTATATTCTGTTTTTTGTGCGCTTCGATAGCCAATGCATGCTGATGAATAGCATTGAATTCTACGAAAGCAAAAGCATTTAGACGTTTTATAAGTAAATGGCGTACATAGGTACATACTTAAATAAATGCAAAAACAAAAATTTAAGTTTATGGTTAGTAAAATTATAAATATTAAACAGCTCTAGGCAAAAATTCTTATAATAATATTAGATAACTCCGAACTTATGCAACCAATATTAATCCATTATTTTTTTTTTAAATGTTTGCTGGTTCTTAATTTAATTCAACCTTGTTTATAATATACAGTATGCAAAGTTCGTATTAGTACACCCTCTTACAAATAAAAATACCACGTATAATCGTTGTGCGGTATTGTATAATTCATAAAAAAATAGAATAATAACAAAAACTCCGAAACATTTGCATAGAATTGAAAAAATAGATTTAGTAGCAGTGTAGCTATTTCTACTGCAGGCAAAATTCGTATTAGTACACTTAGTATACGTTGAATTTGTAAACAATTTGTTGGTATTTACCGTTATTTTCGAAACGATTGTGTTAAACATTCAATGTTTAACATTGGGCAGTTGCGTTTTAGTAGCCATTTGTTGAAGTTCGCGGAGTTAGTTTGCAATGTCACCTAAACTAAGTGAATTATCAAACGAAACTAGGAGATTAATAATAAATATGAACAAAAACGGAAAGTCTTTACGCGAAATTGCGAGAACATTGCAGAAAAGTGTGTCTACAATACAAAATGTAGTCAAAATTTATAGAGACAGTGGAAGGATTGACAAAAAGCTTCGAAATGCTTGGACAGAGGCACAAGACTTATTTGAAACGCCTTATCAGGAAATATCCCACCGTCAGTGGAGTTTCACTAGCTGCAGAACTAGAAAAATACTTTTCTATCAAAGTTACACCTCAAACAGTGCACAATTATGTAAAAAAATTGGGATTTAGAAGCAGAACTGCGGTTAGAAAACCGTATGTAAGCTCAGTCAATAGAAGAAAGCGTGTTATATTCGCCAGGCAATATTTAAACAAAAATATGAGGTTTTGGAAAAGGGTAATTTTTTCGGACGATTGTAAATTTAATATAAAAATGTCCGATGGGCGCATAAAAATTTGGAGAAAGTGTAATACTAGCCTTCAAAAACGAAATCTGCAGCCTTCTTTCAAACACGGTGGTGGTTCTCTGATGGTATGGGAATGTTTCGGGGCAAACGGAGTAGGAAAGTTGCATTTTATTGATGGAATTATGACTACGAGACAATATATTGATATTTTAAAAAAGAATCTACGCAAAAGTGCCAAAAATTAGGTTGCAAAAAAAAATGTATATTCCAACAAGATAACGTGTGCCAAAGCACACGGCGTTGGATACAAGGTTATTGATCCTTTATAACTGTCCAAATTATCTCAAAACACCACCACAAAGCCCGGATATTAATCCCATAGAAAATTTATGGTCGATTTTCAAAAAGCAACTGAAACATCATCAAATAAGGAACCGAGAACATTTAAAAAAAGTCCTCAAATCAGAGTGGAAGAATATTTCTCCAAATCTCACAAAAAAATTGGTGGAATCTATGCCGAAGAGATTGTCTGCTGTTCTAAGGCAACGAGGGTATCCTACAAAATATTAATTTTCGGAACTATCTTTTATTTACTCTTTAAATCACATTTAAATCATCAAATACATGTGTACTAATACGAATTTTGCTTCTGTGAAAAGTGTTAATTTTTTTCTTTCTTATTTTTTTTTTTTTTGTTTTGCAATTCAATACACTTTGTGAGCGGTTTTGTTATTTGGCCTTATTTTAGTTAATCATCTATAAAATAAAACGGTTTCAAGCATTTGTTTTAAAATTAATTTGAAAATATACGTGGTTTTTTTATTTATAAGGGGGTGTACTAATACGAATTTTGCATACTGTAATTTGACTTTGTGATTTTTCTCAATACTAGACTACGTACAGTGGTGGCCACGAATTGAGCACTTTAAACCGTAGCTTGTGTCTGAATGAAAATAAGCGCAATTACAGAGGAAAAAACCGAATGCTTAGTTAGAAATCCCTTGTTTTCAGTAACAACATCACATCGCCGTGACAAACTCTTTTCAAGAGCCGCACATGTCCCCGGAGTATTGCGTTCAAGGCATTTTTTATTTGTGGACTTACTGGACTGGATTTTACTACTTAAATGCGGGGTTCAGTACCCCACCAAACGTTCTCAATGGGAATAGGATCCGGTGACTGAGAAGATCATTTAAAACATCAATACTATGTTTTTTCTAAGTAGCAGTTCAACAAGCGCACAGTGCTCGAACAAGCAGTGTGTTTTATATCGTTTTTACGCGTGAAAAATCATCGTAAGACTAAATTTTCTTCTGCAAATTTTTCGCCTCTTATAATGGATTCATAAAGATAGAGATGTTGGTCTGTCAATGAGGTTGTGCATATAACTCGTCGTCTCTAGGAGTGGTTTTTCGCGCTCTGGGTCATTGTCCGAGTTCTTGCGTTACCATGTTTCTGAATATGTTTAAGTGTATTTTAAACCATATTTTTTGAACATGGCAAATTCTTCAATAATTCCAGAATTTCCAGAATATGTTCTGAGAAACTGTCGCTGTCCTTCATAGCACCAGGGTCCTTTCCCCATGATTTCTAACTAAATTTTTTTTATATCTCTGCCTATGGAAGTAATCTAACATTTAAACTTGCCAAAGAATTTGTATCAGCTTAATTAATTAACGTCAAAAGAAGTTCACTTATCTATCAGAGTGAGTCCAGCTCTATCTGGAACTACTTGCATGTAAATGAGTTTTATGACGAAGGGAGAAATGTATCAAACACCGATTATTACGGTACTTAATCACGACTGTATGTTACCTGTATCGTCTGCAGTAGACAAGTGGGTTTGCGTGTGTTATCGAAAAAAATTGACTAATACCTAGTAGGATTTGAGTCAATTATGAGGAAACGCTTATATTGACGGGTTTTGGGTTTTCGGTATTCTGAACTGAAATTTTCTAACCAGGCACAGCCAAGAGTTCCTGAAGATGGCTCCTAATTCAGGTGGAAGTATCGAAAAACTATATTAAAGGAATAATTTAGAATGTTTCTTTTTTGTTAAACCGGTCTTGAGCTCATAGTATAAAAATACGAAACTTTCTGAAAAATATTTTCGTAGAACACTTTAGTCTTCAAATGCTCTTTTTAAGAGGTATTTTTCTACTCTTATCAAACAGATTAGAATTCAACAGTTAAACGGGAAGCTAGGAGGATAAAATTAAACAAAAATAATCCTTGAAAAATTCTACTCCAGAACATTGACAATATTTCTATCAATGGTCTTAGATATAAGAATTTTTAAACGTAATATAGATTTATAAAGGTGAAATTTGGAAATTTTGACCCTGCATTGAGATTTTCCAAATAAAAAAGAATTAATGCAAAAGTTTTGCTATGTAAATTAATACCCATTTTCCATAAATATATTAGTTTCTAAATTTTGGGCTAAGAGCTAATAGAAGTGACTACCTCTTTGCCGTTGTTAACACTGGTTTACAGCCAAAATGCACCAGAGACGCCGTTATGAAATTCCTATGTAAAATCACCGTCTGATTCCGAAAATCAAGGTTATTTTTTATTCTATGGTAACGTTTTTGAGATATTTACGAATTACCGTTATTTCAAAAAAACAAAAAATTGGGCCCACTTAATCATATATATCTCGAAAACGAATTGAGCGATTCCAAAACCGTTTAAAGCTTTTAAAAGGTAATAAAATTTGCTATAAACTGTGTGTAAAACACTTTCTGCTAGGTCCTGCAGATTTAAAGATAACGAACTATCATAACGGATTTTTTAAATTTTTTTTGTAAAAATATAAAAAAATTTGTACTTTGAGAGAAAGGATCTCGAAAACTGTTTACTTTTTCGTGTATTTTTTGTTTTCACTCTAAGCTCTGTTTTATTACAAAAAAAATAAACTTCGATTAAACAAAATCGATGAACTAATACAAAAGTTACAAGCATTCAAGTAAATATATCCATATAGTAAAACTTAAGTACCCTACAAATAATAGCATATGTACATATGACTCTGTCTTAACTCTATGATCTTATTTTATAATTGAAAAAGTTATGTGTCTTGTTTTGACGCTTATTTATATAAGGATCGGTTTCTCTTATGAGAAACCAACAGTAGTCACCCATCATAGCGACATCCCAGAATCCTTGATACCGACTTTCAATCATTTTCATTTGCTGGTGAAACCTTTCGCCATGCTCGTCGCTTTCGTCGCTAAGATTTTTCGGGAAAAAATTTAAATGGGAGTGCAGAAAATGAATTTTGAAAGACATATTTACTCCTGAAAGAAAATTAAAAAGGGAATTAGATATATACATAAGTGACACATTAGCATATAATTTTCTTAAGCTGGGTTAATCTTCCAATTCAGAACAAATTTTGGTCGTTCTTGTTTGTTCGGAGCAGGGCAATAAATTCAGATTAAGGGCTATATATTCTCATGTAAATTTAAAAATTTGCTTTGAAGTTTTTTGTTTGGTTTTAAAGTTAACTGGGAAAACGGTCTTATATGTGTTTTTTATTTACCCATTTCCGCATAGTTTTTGATTAAATCGTTCAGTATCAGCTCGAAGTTAGGACTTTTGTGTTTGCCTAAAAAAGAAGTAACGACCTTTTCAAAAGAGTCCCACGCTGCTGCCTCCACTGGTGACAATAGTTCTTTGAAATGGGTATTGGCCATTATTTTCCTTATTCGCGGCCCCACAAAAATCCCTTCCTATATTTTTGCTTCTGAAATCTGTGGAAAGATTGTTTTCAAATAATGAAAAGCTTCGCCTTCTTTGTCCAAAGCCTTGACAAAGTTTTTGATAAGGCTGAGCTTGATGTGGAGTGGAGGTAGAATTATTTTTTCCTTTTTTATAAGTGGTGAGTATTTTATGTTATCCACCCCAACTTGAAACTCGATTCGTTCTGGCCAATCCTTTATGATGTAGTGGTCTTGACGTGCTCGGCTATCCCATTTGCATAGAAAGCAACAGTATTTTGTGTATCCAGATTGTAGACCACATAGCTTTCCAATCATGTTCTTCGTATTTAATTAATTTAAGCAATTTTTGCATTGTCTCATATGTTTCCTTCGTATTTACTGCATGCGCGATCGGGATAGATGGCTTTTGGTTGCCAATATGCAATAATACAGCCTTAATTGCCGTCTATGAACAATCGCCACTCTTTTGAATCATATGGTTTACCAAACTGTTTAAATAGACCAGCAATGTTTTTGCAATAACAAACACTGTCCTTCTTCGTATAGTGCTGGGAGAATTGTTCGTGACGAGTCCTATAATATGTTACCTTAACATCGGATGAAACAAATTTAAATTGTTGCATACGAGGGGCATGTAGTTCGGCCTTTTCTTTTGACAATTCCAAATCCCTTATCCAATCAGTGAGTTGTGCTTGTGACAAAGGGTTTCTTTCGTTTTCCGTTTGCAATTCAGTACAACATGATGCCGCGTAATCAGATACTGCTGTTGACAATGAAACTGGAGCCGAAACTAAAGTTAAATTTGATTCTGGCAATGTAGCTTCCGTTGAATTTAGTTCTGGTAATGACACTGTAGATATGCTCGCATAGGTTACTTTTCTAGACTTTCCTACCCCAAATACTTTTGTAGTACAAATATAGCAGTCCGTTGAATGGCAAGTTGGTTCCCTCCACTTCATTGGTGTAATAAATTTCATATGTCGCCTAAATAGATAGTTTAAGAATCATATGTACACATGCTATTATTTGTAGGGTACTTAAGTTTCACTATATGGATATATTTACTTGAATGCTTGTAACTTTTGTATTAGTTCATCGATTTTGTTTAATCAAAGTTTATTTTTTTTGTAATAAAACAGAGCTTAGAGTGAAAACAAAAAATACACGAAAAAGTAAACAGTTTTCGAGATCCTTTCTCTCAAAGTACAAATTTTTTTATATTTTTACAAAAAAAATTTAAAAAATCCGTTATGATAGTTCGTTATCTTTGAATCTGCAGGACCTAGCAGAAAGTGTTTTACACACAGTTTATAGCAAATTTTATTACCTTTTAAAAGCTTTAAACGGTTTTGGAATCGCTCAATTCGTTTTCGAGATATATATGATTAAGTGGGCCCAATTTTTTGTTTTTTTGAAATAACGGTAATTCATAAATATCTCAAAAACGTTACCATAGAATAAAAAATAACCTTGATTTTCGGAATCAGACGGTGATTTTACATAGGAATTTCATAACGGCGTCTCTGGTGCAGAAAAAAAGTTGAAATTTGTGATCCAGTGTAATTAGTTGACCATAGCTGTATATAAATATGGAGGCATTTGTGGAAGTGTTGAAAAACTTACTGCTTTAGTGAAGCCGTAATTTGATTCATCCGATAACGCTGATGTTTTATCTCGTTGAAACATTTTTGCTGATGACTGTGTAGTTGTTCCAGTAACTCAATATATCTGCGATTACAATCCTGCGAAAAATAATAAAAAATATTTAATAAAATACAATTTTTCACAAATGTACATATATGGATTTTAATAAGTATACAAATACATACATACTAATAACAAAAGTGCATGCATTGTGTCAATTTAAAAAACAAGCGACAAAATCTTTCCCTTTAATCGGAGGAAAAAATTCCAAAGCAAAACATTGAACCGAAGGAATCGCAATAACTATGACTAAACTCAATAATCTATTCTTCAGTAATTTGAGTTCAAAAATCCCTAGAAGCCTTTTACTAAGCCATTTGGTAATAAATATTTCCAAAAAAAAATGCTTCGTTGGTGAATTGCTATACATATATATCATCCTAAGCGTTTTAATTTTTCTATTTGACAGGGAAAACCCTTGTGAAGAAGCTTAAAAAGCGTTGTGGTTTACGCTAAGATCATCGGGGCTAAGATGTACTTTTTATGCGGCCAAGACGTCACTCGGAAATGGGACAGACACATTCTCCATCTCCATCTACATTTAATATTTTCTTCGTCCATCCGAGTCTGATCTCATAATAGAAAACTTTAATTATACCTCATCGATTTTTGAGGTATACGGGTAGCCCTCTGAGGAAATACCTAGAAGCGAGGGCAATGAAGTTGAAGGGATTTCGCGAAAAGGAGGGAAAGAAATCGGAGCAGGCCACAAACATAAATAAAATGAAATTATTTACGGCACAGTCCTACCCTTAATTATATCCCAATTAAGGGAATATTTAAATGATTTGAGTCACTGGGTTTCCCTCAAGTGTTTGGAACTATTGGTAAAGAATAATGTTCTTTAAAAGGGAACTTTTTTTGAAATGAAGGTTCTCGATGGGGGCCACATAGATGTTCATCCAGCAGCAGATATTATTAAATCAAATTATCAACAAAATGTTTCGCTTTGTTTTAATTGCTTGACATTAGATTATTGCCAAGATCAGCTGTTATGGATTTTTTCACAAACAGAGGGCACTAATTCAAGCCTGCACATAGCAATTTAATGTGGGTTAAGTTTTAATCCATTTAACAACGATAATTTCGGGTTTAAGTTTTGGTCTGAACATAATATTCGTGATATTAATTTCGGCATGACATGGAAACAGGAAAGGTCACGATACCAAAATAGAGGAATTTGATTAGACCAGTAGCAATTTTAAAGAATTCGATAGAAGCAAATAGATTCTGCCAAATCCATCTTGTTCTCAACCAAACATGATAGAAAGCTAAATACAATTAAATTTCATTTATTGTCAAAAAGGCGTAATTCGCCGAACTGAAACAAAGGCCAATCCCAAAAGGGCACTCATGTTTTTTGTAACACGTATGTTCGCAACTTAAAAATATTTTTTTATGTAGAACTAAAAATTATGATTTTCTGGAATTTTCATTAATCATGAAGTTAATCCCCAGTTGCACTACATGAGGGTAAGTCGATGATGATTTGCAGGTAGATATAGGTAAGTCATCACCCCTTCCTCAGTGGTTGTATTGCAGAATGTGCATTTGTATATTTCACAGTCCATTTATATTAGTCAAGCAAAAGTAGCAATCATATACGTGGTTTGCAGGCTTCATCCAAACCTTTGATTTTCCTAAGGCCATATATTGCGTCCCTTTTGCCCAGCCTGTAAAATCGTTTACGTACATCGCACATCATGTATGATGAAGTACGCAATTCTTATCTTGATGAGTCACAGATAAACCAAAATGATCCAAATAACACTGCTTAATCAGTTCAGTTCGCTCAATTTCGCCGCTAACTTTTGAAGTTCAGTCCACCACATATGTGGCAAAAACTACTATGATGATTGATACACTTCCCAAGAATGTTGAGGAACTAACAACAATGTATGCTTACAGTAATAAACTGGCCAATAAATCTGAGAGTGAACCTCGAAGTAATTGTTAGTATTTTATTTTTCAAGTGGCCTTTTGCTCTCTCGCGGAACCATATGAAGTTATATATAAATAATCTTTAATACTGAAATAGAAAACGACTTCCATTAATAGCCCTTATGTTGTTTTTGTAAGGATTTTTGCTACAACATGATGGCATCGGTTAAGAAATTAATTTAGTAAAAATATAATTACCTCAATTATAATGGGTCACATGCCTACAAAGGTCTACGAGGTAGGTTGGTAATGGATTACAACCGCTCTCACCTTTCATATACCGATAATCTCAAAATTGCTAAAAATGAAAATTTTCAGTAACTAGAAACGATAATCAATTGAAAATTGGGGTACGCGATTATTGAAAAAATAGAAAACGACCGAGACACCGTAAACTTCCAAGTACATAAATGTGTGTATTATTAAAGCCAGTTTATCAAACTTGTATCATAACAGCTTTGGACAACAGTTCAACGAAGAACTAAATTCGTTCCGGATCGAACTTTATTTGTATACCTGCACGCATTTTCGTAAAACGTTGTTTGGAGTGCCTGTTAATATTTGGATTCACACAAACTCGTGGACTATAAGAGTTATATAGTAGATTGTAACATTAGACGGACGGACGGAAATTTAATCTTAAAATGTAAAAAGTGGACGTGGTTTTTATGCGAGCTTAATAGTATTTATGCCGGATCTATCATACATGAGGTGGGGACCAATTCACGGGCGACTATTCTTAAATCTGTATATTATTTTGACATGTTTTTTTTGAAAACAACATCTAGGCGCATCTTTTGAAATACCCTATATCTATCTTGATTTCTTTATTCTGTTATATACAACCGTAATGTGATCAAAATTATAATACCCTTAAAAAGAAATGCGCGCCGGTATAAAAATAGCATAAAAATTAAGAATAACGAGTTTAAAAACTCTACAATCACTTTTTTTGTTACACAATAGAATTTTATTTACTTTATTTTAATGTGGTTAATTTTTGTTTATCGTTAGGTTTAAGCAAATTCTTTCTATTAAAGCTTCATTTTTTCGGGCCATACAATACCAATTATGATTACACTGTGTGACAAAAAAAAAATTAAATATACTTTTATGGAGACCTAGCACAACTTGTGGCTATAGAAAAACTAAACACAATGGTATAAGAGAAATTTCCAATACACCCCCAAAATCTCGTTTTATGGCCATAAAACCGTTTTTCAGTAGGTTGATGTGAAGAATAACTCCTAACTTCGCCAATTTCCATCCGATTTCGAATTTGTTTTTTTAGTTCGAAAGAACAAAAACAAGCCTTTTTGACATTGTGTTGACATTTTTTCTGAAATGACAACTGACGAGACTGTAGACGGAAGTATTTGGAATTTTTTTATTTTTTCTCTATTTTTTCAACTTTGACATAATTTTTACGATATTATCCGATATTGAGGATTTTTTTTAGTACCCTACTATTATAGTAAATATAATTTTGCGTCAAATGAGCTATATTTGACTGTAATTGAATTAAAATTAATAGAGTTGTGTGGGTTTTAAGATTTTTTCTTTTTTTTTACTACGAGATTTGGTATGCGTTTCGAAGCATGAAAATGATAACAAGTGTCATTATAAACACATAATATTTATTGGAGTATTGTGCAGTGCAGCACTGTACGGTATGGTACGGTGCGGTACGGTGCGGTACGGTGCAGTACACAACGGAACTGGTTCCAAACTTAAAAATGCATTGGAAACGCCCCTTTGGAGTTTAGTATGGTACGGTACATTTGTCATTCACTTCATCAGTTTTGAATACTTCTCTGTAAGAAATTCGATCATCATCATTCATCTTAAGTCGTCATCAACTAAATTCCATTGCTTAAATCGAGAAGCGAGCGTTTCAGATTGTCTTCCCGATAGAAGTAAATCACGAGAAAGATCCTGAAAATCTGAATTTGATACAATGTGTCGTTCTGAAGACTTAGAACCAGACGGAGAGGACTCTTCATCATCAGGTTTATTGTTATCAGTTTGATCATCATCAGCAATGAGTTGAACTTCCTTCAGTTCATGACCTGCAGTTGAGTCAATCATATCGTCCAAGACTACGGGGTTCTTAACAGTTGCAACATCAGCATACTTTATGTGCTTTCGAGTTTTATAATGATGGCCGTTTACGTCCGTTTTACAAAAATAACAATCATCTGGTTTATGATAAGGCTGATGATGCCATATCATCGGAGAATATTGAGAAATTCGACTTTTCTGGCAAGGTTTTGATTTATATCTCTTGAATTTCAATGAAACAAACAATAAAACTTTGACGTTTTAATAAGGTTAAATTATAATAACAAACTTATTTTGTTAATCAATGTACAGTGTGAACTTTGGTACACTTGGGAGCTTTTTCATATTTCTATTGAAAAAAAAAGTGCTATAATATGTCAGATATTTTCGTAAGTTCTAACCAGTTCTGTTGTATGCAGTACAGTGTACTCTTATGTATACATATACACTCCAATAAATATTACGTATCTATAATAACGCATCAAAACACGTCCTTATTCCCATTTAGCGTAAGTTAAGCCTACATACCAAATTAGTACAAAAAAAAAATCTTAAAACTCACACAACTCTATTAATTTTAATTCAATTACAGTCAAATATAGCTCTTTTGACGCAAAATTAAATTTACTATAATAGTAGGGTACTAAAAAAAATCCTCAATATCGGATAATATCGTAAAAATTACGTCAAAGTTGAAAAAATAGAGAAAAAATAAAAAAAATTCCAAATACTTCCGTCTACAGTCTCGTCAGTTGTCATTTCAGAAAAAATGTCAACACACTGTCAAAAAGGCTTGTTTTTGCTTTTTCGAACTAAAAAAGCAAATTCGAAATCGGATGGAAATTGGCGAAGTTAGGAGTTATTCTTCACATCAACCTACTGAAAAACGGTTTTATGGCCATAAAATGAGATTTTGGGGGTGTATTTGAAATTTCTCCTATACCATTTTTCTTAGTTTTACTATACCTACAAGTTGAACTAGGTCTCCATAAAAGTATAATTTCACTGTCGCACAGTGTTATTTCTTTAATACTTAAGGTGAAAACATTTTTTGCTGATGTTAAATATTTCATCGAGTCTTTGTATCAGTGAAGACCGCGTTTGATTTAATATTTTATATTTGCATATTTTCTAAACCGGAAGTTTTTTGCGCTACTTGCATATTTATTTTCTTAGCATAAGAAGCAAATTGCAAAATTGAAAATGAGATTTTGCCTTTTTCTTTCACTGGTCGAACCAAGTGACTTTGCTAACCTCACTTGTGAGATCAACTTTATTTAGTTTAGAGTTGGTTTCATCTTTGTTTTTATAATACAGGTACATATTTTATGTGTTATGCTTATACAGATGTATTTATATGGTTGAAAAAAGAGGTCGCACGAAAATGTGTGTATCTCGACAAATTCTAAATTGAAAGTAACACGATGTGCTTATTTTATTGGCGATGTTATTCCACCATTAATTCTGCTAGCAATGAAAAAACGTAATTGTGAGTTAATTTTGCGTAAAAAACTCGAAAATCCAGACCTTCCTCTTGACGATCACTAAAGAACTGAAAATGACAAATTCCTTGGTGGATATTGTATTTAAACCGTACAAGCGCCAATTGTCACTGAAACGAATAGCGGATGGTGGTAGAAAGTGGAATCTGGAAATGTAAAACCTAAAAGCTCAACTAATTTCCTAAACAAATTCTAGTTTGGCAGGTCAAATGCCAATAAGACTAAAAGTGAACCCTTTTTGGGCACTAGTAGAATAAACAAAGCAATTTGTTTACTAAAAGTTTATAGAAACGATAATTGTCACGACGATATTTGCTTTACATAAACATGGGTTTAAAGTGGTACCACGACAATAGGATGACTCTTGTCCTTAAAGTAGCAAATCCTCAAAATTATTCAGAGCCCAGTCCTATTATATTGGCCCCTATTATGAGTTAGATTCGATCTTCGATATTCGTTGGTTGTCGAAGATCGAAAATCGAATGTCAATTTGGTATTATGAGCGGTGCAGCCCTGTCCAAATTTTCGTTGAATACTGAATTTAGAGTCGAATGCAATTTTGCTTTCGATTGTGTTGCGTATTGTGGGTAAACTTGCTAAAATGTAAGTTGTTTGCGATTATTTATTGTTTTATAGTAACCAAATATAGTAAGTAATATAGTACTAATTTTGTTAATTTTATGCAGGTCGAAAGTCGTGAGTACCAAACAGCAATTAGAAAGGCTAGTTTCATTAATGGAAGAGAATCCACAATTCGCAAAAGGGATTTGCACCAAAGTTCAAGCAGCAAAAAAATGGGAGGAATTTACAACGGAGCTGAATTGCTTGAGACCACCAGTTAGAACGGCAGCAAAATGGATTAAGGTTAATAATGGTTTTTTTTGTGATGTTTATAGAAATAGATTTTTATTTTCCCTTGGCAGGTATGGGCTGAAATACGTAGAGGAACTGAAATACATATTTTTTTCGAATGACGAATAATTGAATAAAGAAAATTTATAACAAAAATAAAACAGAAACTGTGGCGTAAAGGTTTCTATTTAATACTTTGTAGATTTTTCTATAATATTCTAAGAATTTCATTTCTTATGCTGTATTTGTTATAAAAATGTGCTTTTCTTTGTTGCAGATCAGCCTCTGTACTACTAAATTGTATCCATCTTTGGCACATATAATTTTCCAGGACATCTATTATTTCCGATAGCACAACAGACACAGTGGGTTGAGCAAGTCCTAGCATACCTTCATTACCAATACTCAATTGGTACGATCCCTGAGCATAAAATCGCAGAACTGTGGCTAGCTTTAACATATTTGGAATGGATTTGGCTCGGGTGCACTGCTGCAACTGGTTTTCTGTACTGGACAGTAGGTTCATAAACGCCTCTTTAGATGATCTAAAGTTCTTTAAAAATCTGTAAAGAAATTTCTGTAATATTAAGTACGTCAACACATTTTGAAAATTCTAAACGTACTCAGTGGAAGCCACTTCTAGGGGGTTGGATGCGCCCCTCAACTGTTTTCTACTTCTAGCTATATTAGTTCCGCTAATCTTTCATCGTCCGATAAATCGTCGAACCACAACTCCGTTGTACTCATTTTCACAAAAAATACTTTTTTTAACTTTTAAAAATGTTGTTAGCAAAGAATTTCAACAAAATCGGTTTTTCTTTTATTTTGATTTGCTGTATCAGCTGAGAAAAATTATCTATTGTAAATGCGTCGAGCGATCGAAATTCTCAATAGTCCTATCCTTCAACGAATGAGCACCATAATACCAAATGAAAATTCGTTCGATCAGCACTTTCGACTATAGTCGAAGATCGAATGTTGCTCATAATAAGGGCCATTATTAGGAAATTATTATAACACAGCCGATAAAACTCAAAAAGTCTCCAGTAAATATTCTGTGTACGCTTTTATAAGGAATTAAATCAAAATTAAATCTCTTCGCTTATAATATAAAAAAAATTAATAATATTAAAATCGACCAGTTTTTTCGGGCACATAATTTATATGAAGTTATATTTTACTATATACTTAAACAAAATATTGTGTCATTTTAATTTTTTGCAATCATAGGCTAATGTTGAGATTTCAGCGCCATAAAAAAATTTTTTTTATTCTTCCAAAAACCGCCGAAATGGAATTTCCATCCCATGTTTGTTATTTGTAATCTGATTTTCAAAGGCAATAAGTCATTATTCAAGTCTGGAGAGTTCTATATCGTCCCCTTAGTATAACAATAGCCTATGTGCTCATAGGCTATTATTTTTTTATTGAATTTTTGGATTCTCCATCGTCGATTTTATATGTGGTCAAAATTTTGTCAAATTCTAGTTCCACAAAGTGGGTCAAAACGTCAGCCAAAAAATAATAAATATTTAGAGACATAAGGAGATTTGAGTGAGAGCTACTTTCGACAAAAAGTTTGAAACTCATTTTCTCAAAACATCAAAAAATTTATAGGCTATTTTAATACTAAGGGGACGATATGTTCTTATGCCTTTTGAGTTCTGTAGTCGCTTTCACATTTTTAGGTCAGTTACCCTGAGTGGTAACCCCTTTGTTTCATCGATCTAAAGTACTTTAATATTCATTAAAAGTTTGTTAAATTCATAAACAATCTCATACGGAACAATTAAGTCTTGAATGAAGATCTGTTATTTAAGAACGTATTTAATTCCTTAATAATAATATACCATTTTTCGAATACAATTTAAGCGAAAAATGGTAAGGGCAACAATGAAAAATAGTAATAAAATTTATCAAAATCAGAAACGACGCCTTTGATGGCAAACATTGCCGGCTGTCAAACACATTTTGAATACTGTGATTAAATATTTAATATTTCAGTATGCACTGAGGTTGAATGTCGGCAAATCCATATGCCCACAATCAATTAAAATTAATAAGGTGAAACTCTTTATCTTCTCAGCAAAATGCAACAGTTGTCTTATTCTAGTTCTCACTTACCTCCAATTCAACGTAATCTTTGGTGAGTTCGTCCCACTCGTTTCGCAATGTGTCGATATTCATATTGTTGTTGTCCTTGCACGCGCCGTTTATGTTAATCCACCACTTTGGAATCAATGTGACTCGACCGACACTAAACAGGAAACGGTGTAAAAGAAAGAGATGATGACTTTTTGCAATAAAGCAAAATAAGAAGTGGGTGCCCTTGGTAATTACGATTTGTTTACAGTTCACAGATATGATGATTGGCCAAGCAAAATCAGCTGGTTAGCGGTGGAGCTATTTACCTAGCAGCCAGTGAAGCAGTGGGGAATATTTGTTTTAAATTTACCTTTCACGGTTTTACATTAACAATTTTGGTAGTAAAACAACGAAAAGGACATGAACAAAATCAAACATCAACAACAAGAAACACTATATTGAAATGGTTGAAACCCGTTAAAAAGAAGTCAACGAACTGCCTAGAGAGAAAAATGTCGACACACATGCAATCACACGAAAATAGCGCGCAGTTAGCTATGGTAAAGGACGCGGGAATGGGAAAGGGGAGTAAAATATATACGAACGAATATGCTACTGTCAACTAATATGACGCTGAAACAATTATATCGCCACTAAATTTAACACACGCCGATATGTTTTTACGCACGATTCATTTCTGTCCACTGGGAGACCGCACACGAAATTGTCATAAATGCAAAAAAACTTACATGGACTTAATGAAAAAATTAAATTTTGTTTAGTTCCGAATAACTTCGCTATTCCGACAGCGTCTAGCGTTCGGCCTTAGACGCACCGCTTCTTTAACTGTTTGCTTGGAATACTTCAACACAATTGATATTTCAGCGGAATGAAATAGTGATATTGAATTATTTTCTCAATTTTTGGTCCCACATAAAAGCATATGGAGCGATTACGCTCGTACTGCCATCGTCTACCTCTTCATATACTCACGCCACTCACCGTGCTCGACACTAAATGGTTTTTGATTGAATTAATTTTTTTATAAAAAAGCAACGCAGAGCGCATTTGTATTGTTTAAACTTTTAAAGCAAAAGCTTCTGTACTATCAAGGCGTATACTATTGTTAGCCGCCACACACACACGACGCGTGCCCACACTCAGCCACGACAGCAGAAAAAAGACCAGTCATTCTCCTATTGCGTCTTTTTTAGTTGCCTCCGCATCCACTGAATTGTTTACACTTTCCACAATTGCATAAATATTTATTTATTAGTTTGCGGGCTTGATTCACGTAAATTTTTAACGCTGCTTTTCTGGTTAATCGATTTTCTTACTAAATTTCCTTCGAAAAATGCTCACACCGGTGATTTCGGCGCTTTCTGTTTCTTTCGTTTTCTTTGTTTCTATTCAGTTTTCGCTTTGCTTTGTTGACAGCTGTTGCTGTTGCTGTTTCAGTTGCTTGTTGTGCTGTCAGATACACATTTTACAACACCTGGTTTCGTGGTGAATTGTTTGCTTGTACGCCCCATCGTGGTGAATTAAAAACCCAGCTGCGAAACTTGAATGCTTGCAATGCTTGAATGGAAATGGAAGAAATTTTGAGGTTATAGAATATAATGTAATCTTCTCTTTATCTATTATCTAACGGTGCTTTTTATGAGTATAAAAGCAATTCGTAAATTCACAAAAGGGTATAAAAAAGTCATATTAATTTAAAGCACAGTTTGTTTAAAGCTATGTAATCATAGTCTATATTTATGGTATAGAAATTTTTGATTTTTATATCAGTTCGCATTGGTGCACTAGTATGTAGTACTTTTGACCACATAACCCCCGTCTGTAACAACAATCGATTAACCATTCATCTCTAAGGGGGTAGTTAGTATTGCGTTAATTTCGAATGGCTTTCCTCTGTATACAAGTAATTTTAAAAATTCACTATTTCTTTGACTAGGAAGCAAACATTTTTTTAAAATTTTATACAGGGTTGGCCATATTAAACTGACCCATTGAGTAACCCTATAACTTTTTACTGTAATTTGAAATCTAAGGCTTACGTCAACAAGCCAAAGACACTAGGCGCACTTAAGGCCAATATCCGACGGGAAATAGCCGCCATATCGGCCGAGACGCTGGCCAAAACTATGGAAAACGCCGAAAAACGGGCACATTACGCTATACGAGCTAAGGGCGACCACTTGCGCGATATCATATTCAAAAAGTAATGTAAACGAATCTCCTTGAACTAAATTAAATGTTTTTCACAATGAAACACAAAAAAATGTTTCTTTTTCCATATTTTTTTAATAATCACATGGGTCAGTTTAAGATGGCCAACCCTGTATAAAGGGAATTAAGATAAAATGTAGGTCCAAAACAAATTCGGTATAAGGGAATTGTGCCAATAAATATTTAAATTATTATTATAGCTGCGTGTACTTGTGCACAAGGAGGTGAAGAGGAGAAGAGCAGTATGGTTAAATTTATAGTGGAGCTGTTCATAAAACTTGTTTAAATACCATCCGACAACTTAATTATAACTGAACTAAATTCCATTAGCCAGAAACTTTTATTTAAATTTTTACAAACAAAAAAAAAACACACACACAAATAAATGAAGTGAATTAAACTTGAGCTGAAGTTGTATATCTTGAATAGTTCGTTAGTCAAGACTGGATCGAGTTATCTCGAAAAGTAATCTAGATAAACGTTGCCCAATATTTGAAGGAAACTATTATACAATCCGCCACAAGCTCTTACTGAATGACTTACAATTATCAAATTTCCGGAATGTTTGCTTCAGAATTACAACAGTATGAGATTTGACGACACGATCAGATGTAAATTACACATTGAAATAAAGAGTATTTCAAAAGACACGCCTAGTAAAAATTTAGATTCCTTCAGGGCTCACTATTTTTATTCAAAATACGGATCTTAGCAATTATATGTGAAAAATTACACAATTTTAATGTCCATCATGAGCACGTCATGACTAATTGTTATGAACGTGGAGATATCGATGTTGAAGGTTGTTCAGCCACACTTTGCGCTAGAGTAGCAACATTCTCAACAGAACGTACAGTCTGGTCAGCTAGCTTTGGTCTGTCAGTTCTTTTTATAGCCTCGACAGAATAACCTTCTTGAAATTTTTGGTAATTGCCTACTCATTCGGACGATTATTTCCATCAATAAGTCACGAATTATTTTGTTATTTTGTTCTTAAAGGTCGATCATTTTCTTAATAAGTTTCAATAATTTGAACGCGTTATTCAATCATGTGAAATTATACACCTGTCTACTTCAAAAATGTCAAAGAAGACATAAAAAAGAACCGTCTAGGAATTATTCATTATTGACATACTTAGGTGTCACTCTTGAAAGCCCCTTACTTTTTGACATTTTTAAGTGCCAAGTGTCCATTATTCCTCTACGGCGTGACCAAATATTTGTTGTATTGCGGCGATTTAGCCTGAAATGTAACACTCATTGAAAACTGAATTACATATAACTTTTTGTTTAATCTACATTTTTCGTACCTTTGTATGAAGTTACTCACACAGTTTATTTTACGGTATACCGTAGGTACGGTATACTGTCGAAATCCACGAACATTTTTATTAATTTATTGGTTTTATTACATTGGCTTTCAGGCAAATTGGTGCGATTATCAATTTAGTCGTCCTTTGATCTTTTTGGTGGATCTATTGAATGTTAATACATACCCATCTACAGATACTATATTAATACAAATTGTTTTATAGAAATAACATTTTTGGTTGAACATCTGCGTTCAAGATAGTGTTCGATCGTTATTATTAAATATATATTAGGGCAAACACCGAAGCCAAGACCAAAGCGGAACATTGAAATTAAATTTGAAGTTTCAAAAATAAAATACAAGATTTAAGAGTTTGAATTTTTATTCATAAAATATTGATTTTATAAGTATTTTTTAAAAGATCAAAAAAATCTGAAAAGGAAAAAACAAATAAATCAAAAAAGTTTTGTATTAACGTTAATAAGTTCGAATAACATTCATAAAATCAGCACTCAAAATTAAAAAGCTTTATAGTAAATGGCAAAAAAGGAGCTAGCCTGCACAGCCATAAAATTCCGCCAGCAATGAGAAAAATCCTCAAATTTTGAACATCGCAACTGGCAAATTTTGTTTTTAAATAAATTAATACAAACACATAATTATTGATACAAAAAATATAAAGGAGTTTTACTTAAACTCTTCGCGAAAACGTTTGGCTTAAAAATGCAATATCTTCGGAGTATTCGAACTCTGACACTTCACTCGCAAACTAACTGTCAGTTTTCGCTCGGTTTTAAATGATACGAGGGGTGCCTTTTATATGTCGGGATTAGAGAACAGAAACAAATTTTAATCATCGAAAATCACTTTATTGTTTTTCAAAATATTCTCCATGAAGATCTATACCCTTTTGCATGCATTTGAACCAATTGTCGAAGCACTTTTGCCACTCTGATTGAGGTACCTCCAAAACATGCATTCTGAATGCCACAACCGCTTCGTCAGGTGTCGAAAAACGTTGACCTTTCAGTTTGTTTTTTACGTACGGGAATAAAAAGAAGTCATTCGGTGCCAAGTCAGGACTATACGGCGGATAACCCATTAATTCGATGTTTTGGGTGCTCAAAAATGCAGTTGTTTGAGCCGATGTGTGAGAGCTCGCATTGTCCTGGTGAAGAGTGATCCGTCTTTGGCGATTGGTTTTCCTAATTTCTTGGAAGACAACTGGCAAACAAATGGTTGTGTACCACTCAGAATTTACTGTTCTGCGTTGTTCTAGTGGTACGGTTGCGACATGTCCAGTTTTTCCGAAAAAACAGGAGACCATTTGCTTGGAAGTGCTTCGTGCGCGAACAACTTTTGTTGGATTTGGCTCATCTTGAAACACCCATACAGTCGACTGCTGTTTACTTTCGGGCTCATACGCGTAAATCTATGATTCATCACCTGTCACGATGTCATAGACGTGTTTCGAAGCCCCGCGATCGTATTTTTTGAGCATTTCCTTCCACCAATCGACACGATCCTTTTTTTGAGCGATTGACAAATTGTGTGGGATCCAACGCGAACACACTTTTTTGACAGTCAAATGTTTATGCAATATTGAATGTATGCTGGTCCCACTAATGCCTAAGATTGTCTCAATCTCACGATAGGTCACATGACGATCTTGCAATATCAGTTCGCGCACAGCATCAATGGTTTTCGGAACAACAACTGATTTTGGACGACCTTCACGAAATTCGTCTTGGAGTGAACTACGACCACGATTGAATTCACCATACCATCGATAAATACTGGTCCTTAATGGAGCTTCATCGCCAAAAAATGAATTAAGTTCATCCATGCAATGTTGCTGAGTTACGAGTAATCCACGTCGAAAGTTGTAAAAAATAATCGCACGAAAATGTTCACGATTTAATTCCATTTTTGGACCGAGATGAATCTTTTAAGTTACTGTAAACAACACAAATAGCGCTGGTATTTCAAAACGTTCTGAGTACGTAAAAGCCAAAAAATGTCAAACTTTGCAATACAGCTGTCAGTTGCCAGATTGCAACACCAGGGTTGCCAAATCCAGAAATATAAAAGGCGCCCCTCGTAGTTGCATTTTAAATAGGTGAGAAAATATGTTGCTGAAATGTTGCGCGGTATTTTTACGGCGTGAACTGAGTACTACTTTGCCGTGAGATACGTACAAAATTTCACGCATATTTCATGGCATTGCAATTAGTATGGATTTTGACAGCCATTTCACGTCAAACGCGAACTTGGTACTATGCTTAAGTTATTTGAACGTCTATAAGTTATCTATAGTTGACCCGCTGAACTAAATAATTGCTCACTAGCCTCACTAGCTCACTCACAACTTTTTTAAATTAAAAAAATTGGAAAGATGCCAATGTCGGAATACATTAACATTACGAAGAACAGGTGCTTGGTCTAGATGGTCTATGTGTTTAATTCATCTTCAAGAGCAGTTTTTGTTTTCGCTTTGTGTGCATGAACATTTGCAGATTCATCACGGGATTCACAGAGATTGCTAGGATCCGATATCACTATGTCCGTTGTGATCCGTCTTCAATATCACTAAGAGCACCATTTTTACGAAAACTTACAAAAAATACGTCCCAGACTCTCAATACTTTAATTAAAGTTTGGTATGGGCGGCCGCCGTAGCCGAATGGGTTGGTGCGTGATTACCATTCGAAATTCACAGAAAGATCGTTGGTTCGAATCTCGGTGAAAGCAAAATTAATATATTAAAAACATTTTTCTAATAGCGGTCACACCTTGGCAGGCAATGACAAACCTCCGAGTGTATTTCTGCCATGAAAAAGCTCCTCATAAAAATATCTGCCGTTCGGAGTCGGCTTGAAACTTTAGGTCCCTCCATTTGTGGAACAACAGCAACACGCACACCACAAATAGGAGGAGGAGCTCGGCCAAGCACCTAACAGAAGTGTACCCGCCAAAAAAAAAAAAAAAGATGGTGATGAAGGTGTCTAATGGTGAAAGACCCTTCTGACTTCTTCAAAATTTATTCAGGCGCATAAGCTTTAACAAATAAAATCAAAAATTTCCCAAATTATTAATTTATTATAAGAAAATATGCATACAAAACTAAATTTTTAAACAGAAAAAAGTTTTAACCCAACACAATTCTTATCTATTCTCCCCTCACTCTTTACGTCGCGTACGGAAAGTTAACGCTATATACGCGGATATTCGGAAGCCCAAAATTAACAGAGCTAATCCAATGAAATCGAAGGGCAGATCACTCGCCGAAAAATTCAACGTTTCCAATATAACTTCGCCCGAGCTCGGGCAAGTGGTGTTGGACAAACTGCAAGTGATTTCACCCGGCTTCACATCCGCCCACTGATTGATTAGTAATCCCTCATTGGCATAACGGAACCATGACAAATATGATAACCACTTGAAGTACGCCGGCACGGAGCCAGAGTTTAAAAAGAAGCCACCGAAAAGAAGAAACGGAATAATAACAGGTGGACCCACCGATAGGGCCATCGATGTCGATGAGCAAGCGCAGGAAATCAAATAGCCAAATGATGTTGAAACATTGGCTACTAAAGTGACAAGAGCCAGCGCTGTGAGGAAATGATCAATACCTGGACGTAGGCCAATCAATGGATATGCGATGGCAGTGAAGAGTAACGGGACAATTAAGAAGAGTGGCAGTTCGGCAATTGTTTTACCAAGGAAGTATGTGTCGCAGCGGTAAAGGCGAGCACGCGTCTCACGCATGAAGACCGGCAGCTCAGATGTGAAGACCTGTGGCAATGAAGTTTAAGTTATAGTAAATAAATCTATTCGTACTTATATTCCTGTATGAGACTTACAGTTATGGTAGCGAAAGCGTTCTGAAAAGTCATATTGGTCAAAAACAAGAATATTGCACCGTTAATGTTCATAACGCCGACTTGAGTTAGTTGTTGTCCCATAAAGATCAGGCCAATAAGAATAGCAACCATCTGGAAAGCGGTGAAAAATTTAATGTTAGCGTCGAGGCGTCGAGTTAGATCCGAAGACTTCGCGTTATTTACTTACCGTCGTTTGTAATAAGCGCACTTTCACCAATAACGGTTCTTTTAAAACGGACAGCCAGGAGCGCCAAAGTACCGCACGAAATTGCATGAACCAGGAGGCTTTGTATGTAAATCCATTATCGTCCTCTATGGATAAGCCATTGGATTTCACCAATTTCTGAAAATTCTGCTCCATTTCGCGAGACACCCTGATCAGGATAGAGTTTTTGGTATACTCGTACGTTTTACATAATTACTCTTACTCTTGAGAACTTACTTGCCGACTGCGAAATTGTCACAAATTTTGGCTATACGGTCCCTTGATTCTGCTTCCCGACCTGGTACCACGGCTAAAACTTGTACGTAAAAGTCAGCTGGGTTGTAATTGGTGGGACATTGAGCGCCAATGCTGTGAAATAATATGGAAGTGGCAACAAATTAAACATAAACGGTGATGAGATTCAATTGGATGAAAGATAATTTTTATCTTGTACCAAATGTGGACTACGTTAATTAGCTGTTCAAATATATAAAAATCAGTTTTTCAAATGGTTAGAAAGATTTTTAAGATACTTTATAGATTAGACCGGGGCGATTTGTATGGCACGAACTTTTTCGATACCGCGCTACCGCAATCATCTTTCCTTTTGCTATTATAAAACTTGGCCATATATCAAAAATGAGAATAAAGGTCAAATTTTGGAGCTTTGATATAGAAGAAAATTTTGTTCGTAATAAAAGGAATCATGATTTTAACGGTGCGGAACCGAAAAATGTTATGCCGTACAGTCCCGATTTAATATGCGCTCTTTCACTTACTATGAGAAAAAATCCACCGCTTCACCAGGTGTTCCCAAAAAGGCCACCCTCCCATCCGCCATCAATAAGATCTTATCGAACAGTTCAAACAATTCGGACGATGGTTGATGTATGGTCAATATGACGGTTTTCCCTTTCTGCGATAACTTCTTGAGTACCTGTACGACGCTGTGAGCCATGAATGAGTCTAAGCCTGAAGTTGGTTCGTCACAAATCAGCAGTGGTGGATCTGTTAACGCCTCCGATGCAAACGCTAGTCGCTTGCGTTCGCCACCAGATAAACCTTTCACACGGCCCGGCACACCAATCAGCGTATTCTGGCATTTACCCAGCGAGAGATCTTGTATAACCTGATCAACCCGTTGTACCTTCTGCTTCTGTGTCGTATGCCGTGGCATACGCACCATTGCATGGAAAATAAGATGCTCACGTGCAGTGAGCGAACCAATGAATAGATCATCTTGCTGGACATAAGCACAACGTGCTTGCATTTCCTTGGCATCAATCGGATGACCGTTGAGCATGCGTACACTGGATGGCGATATTTGCACGCCTTTTGATGAACGAAAAGCGAGTGCGTTGAGAAGTGTAGTTTTGCCGGCGCCCGAGCTGCCCATGACTGCAAGCAATTCGCCGGGGTAGGCGACGCCAGAGACTAGAATAAGTGTAAATGTATAAAAGCTTAACATTTAATTATCAATTTTGGGCTATTACCGTTTTTTAAGAGATGTTTGCGTGGCGCGGGTATATGACGCTCATTGCAGAAAACACCTCGCACTCGATTTAACAGCTGCTTCCAACTCGAGCCGGGCTGATTAACCGCACCAAAAACATCCAAATTATACCAAGAGTAAGTGAGATTATCCTCAGTGAGCGTGGGCGGTAGCGGTGTGAGTGTACCATAATTTTTGCTAAACCCTTGATTTATTGAAGATTGCTCGAAGGACTGCACATTATTCTGCAAAGTAAACAAATTAGGTTTTATGTACTTTTTAAACTGCGTTAATTTATATTTGTATTGTGGATGGTGAGAGGTGTAAGAAAATAAAGGTAAATTTTTTTAAATTACGAGAAGAAGATGCTTCATTTTTTATTTAAGCTTTTAGATCACGAATCCTTTGCAGGCATAATCCTCAGCCGGCTTTTAACTAAAATAGTGGAAGTATGAAAAGGCTTAAGAGGGTGGAAGTGCGAAACTCTCGACTTGTTGGCGTCCGAACTAAGCTGTGCACATCTTTCGTGGTGCAAATATTTTCTTAAATATTACCTAACGCTAGCTGAAGTACTTGTATTCCTACATAATACATACACAGTGGCTTAAAGTTATAATGGAACAGAATGGATTTATAAATTTGTAACATAGTACTAAAATAATAAAAATATATTTAAGTAAAATTATTTATGATTTATAAAGTAATTTTTTTGTACACTTGGTAATGACAAACAATCTATAAAAAATTTTAAATATTCGAAAAAGTTAAGCTCGGGTTAACCCAAATATGCATACGTATGATTTAATACCCAAAGTAATAATGGAAAACTTCATACAATTTTAACAGGCTTTCCGATCAAATTTCAACAAACTTCATTTTCAGTTTGAATTCGATCTTTTGAGTTGTAGTATTCTCCAAAAAGTTGATTTCGGTTACTTTAGTTACTACTGTGGGCAAAAAGTAAGGTGAATTTGGTTGTAAAATGAAAAATCTTTATTTATTCTTGTAAATCAATTTCATCCACTTCAAAATAATCCCCTCTCGATGAAATACACTTATGCCAACAACAACAATAGCCAGAAGTTACACGAAGCCAAATCAGGCGAATACGGTGATTGCGGAACGATATGCGTGGATTTTTTGGCGAAATGGTCACGAAGAACGTGTGCAGTGTGAGACGGTACATTATCGTGATGCAAAAACCAAGAGTTGTTGGCCCATAATTCTGGTCTTTTTAGACGAATTGCTTCACGTAAACGACGCATAACGCTCAAATAGTATTCCTTATTAACAGTTTGGCCAGGTGGAAGGAATTCATAGTGCACCACACCACGAAAATCGCAAAAAACTGTCATCATGACCTTTATTTTTGAACGACTTTGACGTGCTCTTTTCGGTCTGGCCTCGCCTTTAGCACGATATTCGCTTGATTGGTCGGTTGTTTCAGGGTCGTAAGCATAAATCCAAGTCCCATCTCCCGTAATGATGCATTTGAGCTTGTCCTGATAGTCTGAAAGCATTGTTTCACACACATCAACACGACGGCTTTTCTCGAAGAAATTAAGAGTTTTCGGTACCAAACGAGATTTGACTTTTCGTAGGCCCAAATGGTCTTTCAAAATGGTTTTCACAGATCCTTCTGATATTCTGATCATATCAGTAAGGTCTTTAACAGTCAACCGACGATTTTTGAGCACTAATTCCTTCACTTTATTGACGTGTTGGTCATCTGTTGACGTCGATGGTCGTCCGGAGCGCTCCAAGTCATCAACACGTTCTCGACCCTCTTTGAAGTCTTTGTACCACTTATAAACATTTTTCTGCGACATGGTCGAAACACCAAATGCCTTCTGCATGCTAAACGTTTCCGCAGCCGAAATTTCATTCCGCAAACAAAATTTGATGGCACTTCTCTGCTCAATCAAATCAGACATTGTAAAAATCGAAAAAATGCACTCTTGATCGTTTGGTAAACACAAACGTAAATATATTACTGATAATGACATTCACATGAAAGTTGGCCCATATTTATTAACCGTGCTGCCAACTCATGAAAAAAATAACTAGAGCGAAATTTTAATCCCGCGAAGTTTGACAAATAAATTCACTTTATTTTTTGCCCACGCCGCGCGTTATGCAGTCATGTTGAGCAGGTAGAGACAATAATTAGATTGTCGAAATTGAGTAAATCCATACGAGACATCAGTGAGGTTGTCAATCGAGCACCGGCTACAGTTTTTAATACCATTAAGCGGTACAAAAATTCGTTGAACTTTGAAAATACTCAAAATCGTGTCGTCGCAAAGTGTTTCTGAGTCGCACGAACGGATACTACAAATAATTCAAAAAAATCAGCACTTGTATGCCCCAAAAACAACATCAGAAGCAGAGAAATATCTTGGAAAAAGCTAGCCCTGGAACGGTAAGAAATGTGATCAGAAAATATAATTATCATGGACGAATAGCAAGGAAAACACTGTTTGTGAACAAGATCAGCATCCTAAAGCATAAGCAATTGGCCAAAAACTTTTTAAACCAAGATTTTCATTCTGCAAAAAAGTTGTCTTTACGACGAAAGTAAATTTAATATTTTTCGTTACGTTCGACAATCATATGTCTGGAGAAAACGTAATGAGGAGCTTAAGAAGAAAAATGTATATCCCACCATTAAGCACCGTTTAGGCTCAGTAATGGTATGAGGCGTAATATCTGCTGCTGCACCAGGTGGCCTTCATATCATCGAGGGCAATATGAACAAAATAATTATTTAAACATTCTAAAAACAAATACGGAGGAAAGTGCCAGAAAACTTGGAACAGAAAAGGATTTTATTTTTTACCAAGATAATGATCCGAAGCACGAAGCCCTCTTCGTTGCTTTACAATTGTCCTCGTGTGATTGAAACGCCACCCACCATAATTGACCTTGAATGTCATTGAGTACGTCTGGAAGTATTTCGAACAAAAATTTAAGTACATACATACACGATAAAACGGAGTTGGTGCCAGTTTAAAAAAAAATGAATAGAGCAAAATCTCAGCACCATTCTGGCAAAAATTGCTGGAGTCGCTGGCAACCCGGTTGAGAGTAGTAATTCAACAAAAAGAACTCCCAACTAAATAATAATACCATCACGACTTATACTTTTTTTATGGGTTTTTATCTAACTTTGGGTCTGAACTGTTAAGTTTTGTTTTAAAAATATATTTTTTATTTAATATATGTATATTATGTACATTAGGGCGTGTCGATTTAAAAATCGTTCATTGCTTTGTGAAAATCATATTCTAGGGATCAAAATAAGAAACTTTGCCGAAGGAACCATACCTCTAAAACGAATTCTGATGTCCCCCAATTTGGGTCGAACGAAAAATCCCACTTTGACCCATTTAGAGTGCTCCAATCGAGTCCAAATGTATGAGCGACCCCCACTAACTTTGGATGGTCGATCCACCCATGCCAGTGGCACACCCCCTGGAACTCCTCTGGGGGGTTCCCCATGCAATCATTTCAAAATATCACCATTTTTGTCCTTTACATGAGAAAAGAAACTAAAAAGTTCGACCCAAATTGGGGGACATCAGAATTCGTTTTAGAGGTATGGTTCCTTCGGCAAAGTTTCTTATTTTGATCCCTAGAGTATGATTTTCACAGAGCAATGGGGGATTTTTTGCCTCCCCACAAATCGACCCGGCCTAATGTACATATATGTTATATATGTTTTTTGTTTGCAGATAATTAATGTAGATTAAATATACTTCTTAAGATAAATATCTCGGTTCATAGAGTTTTTCTTGGTTAGCTTAGTATTAGTAATGAACTGCACGATTTCATACTGTTCCATTATTATCTTGAGCCACTGTCCGTATGTATATATACTAGTAATGCAATAACATAAATTATACAGCTCAAAGGGCGCATAAACCACGCCAGGAACTGTTTAAAGCGTAAATTGGATTTTTTAAGCAATTGCATAATTTCGAGTACAAAAAGGCCAAACTGTTGCAAAAGCATCTGTAAAGGTGGCGCGTGAGTGGCTGCGGGTAAAGCAAATTTATAAGTGAAAAAGGGAAAAACTTCAAAGTAAAATGTAATAAAAAGAAACAAATGGCCACATGTAAACCTGTTAGAGTGAGTGTACAATAATTTTCATAAACAAATCTTATAACGCCGCTGAAAGTCTCCTTGTAGACTGGGCCAAGGTGTACACCAACATTAGCAGATTGTTTCACAAATTAAGTGGTAAAAACGGAAAGTTGTTGAGGCAGAAAAAAGGTGGTTAAGCTCTTGGTAATGGAGCAGTGAAGGCTGGTTAATCCGAGTACTCGTACTTGTATGTTAATGCTCCAGTGTTTGCTATATTCTCAACTCACTTTCGTTTCGCCGGTAGTAATTTTATATACTAATTTTAAACTTGAATAAACGGGACATGTATGCACGTATTTTTGTATCCTTAGAACCTTTCAACTTCAAAATTGTTTTTGCTTTTACATTTTGTTTTAAGTAAATATGATGTGCTTTTTTTGTTTTGTTGCCAAACACATATCCGTTAAAAATGCTTGCCAGAATATGTAATATATATTTACCATAAGTAGATGTACAGTGGAATCCACTTAATAATGGATTTTCTGATTGTCGTGGAAATTCTGTTACAATGCATAGCAAAACTTGTACAGTTTAACGGTCTTATTATTGTGACATTTGTCCAATTTTGGCAGAATATTCAGGGTTAGCATGTACAAGTACGTAACCTTGGAACTTTAGAACGGATTGACAAATTTGGCTCATTCTCTCTTTGTTGTATTTGTGATTTCAAAAGCAAGGATTGTGCGACATTTTCCGCCAAGTAGCGCTGGAGTGGAGTTACTTCTGAAAAATACATTTATGATGCGAATTGGTTCATATTCGAAATGTTTTTTTATTCTTTATTTCTCAACCCAATATTTTGCCGCTAGGTGCCGCAAAAATCGAGCTATTACTACAAATCGTTATCATCGATTGATTTTACTTGTTTTCAAAACATTAATACGTACATTGAATATTAAAAGTTTTATTATTTGAATTCAAAGTGCCAGTTCGGTGTGTTACTGGAGTATCATATCATTGGTGTATTCAAAACCAAAAATGGATTTTTTTAAATTTATTGTTCTATAAATATTGAAAAGAAAATGCCGAAAATAAGTCACCAAATATCGGGCGATTCAATGATTCGCCAGGCCAATCGTTAGAGGTCCCCAGTTTTGCCAACGGTCAGTTAGACGTGGCGTGGTCGAGAGTCGTTAAAGCATCGGCACTTTTTCTTTTCTCTCCGGACGGAAAGACAAGAAATCTAGTTTATCATCAATGTTTTTAATATAATTAAATTTCAATTATATCAATGAATTCAAATCACATTAAAATTGTTTTATTAAAATTCTCGCAAATTTCGATAAAATTTCGTTTGGAGGAATCTCTTCTAGTCAGACACCCATGGGCATGTAAATGAAATTCTTACATTACTCTTTACATTCAATGTTCAAATTTGCATAGATGAGGAAGGCTATGAGCAGCTACATAGTATAAGATAAAATAAATATTGTGTTTGAATATCGAAATTGCAATTAAACACGAATTTATTTGGTCTAGCTTTTGCCCTTTCAGAAGAAAGCTTCTTCCACTTATTATTTGCCCAGCTTTAGAGAATTCCCTTTTAGATAGAACCAAAGTTGCGGTATACTTGTACATAATTATTTTTTTATGAGAGTTCGTAGAGTTTTCAAAGCTCGACTTAATATTGTCCTAATATTTTAATAGTATCTCTCAACGAAATCTTGCCTAGGCGGTTGCGCGAGAACTTTGGCTGCCATGTCACTTGGGTATGCGGCGGTAGCACTCCGGTAAAAATCATTTCGCCATGAATAGATTTACACGGTTTGCTCCTTAAGTATGGTGAAAAAGAAAGTGAGGGGAACTTCGGTTGCTTCGTCACAGGGGACTCAGCAGCCGATTCTGCACGATCATTTCATATCTATTTACGCACTCGTCCAATCAGTCGTTGTTCAGATAGCAACAAAGCAATATCAGCGAAAACTGTGCTGATTTTTTTCCGTATATTACCAACACAATCTAATTTTTTAATCTTAACACATTCTCTCTTACGTCAGCATATCAGCTGATTTTTTCAAATTCGCTGAGAGCAGGTTAACGGTCTGATATTGGACTCACTTGTAAAAAATTTTTCACTATAGAAATGGGTAATCAATGTCAACTTTAATAAAACAAACTACAAAGCAAGAATCGGTCTTCTACTTTCTAAAGACCTCAAGCTGATCAATAACTATCGTGATGTGTAAGATGGGATAGGATTGGAAAATTTTACTGATCTCAAATAGTATACATTTCAGAGACATCGTTTACACACGTTCGATCCTTTCGAATAAAAGTGTATGGTATGACCCCCAAAAAAAGTCGGGGTATTCAGCCCTACAGCGAACGACTACTGTAACCTGCAATTTTAGAGTATTAGGGTCCATAAAATTAGAGCTATTTCGTCGTGTATAGCTTAAGACAGAATATGATTTCGATAACATGAAATTAATGTGACTATTAAATGGAAAAAGACTGCCAAAAATTACACCTAAATCTTTGCATTCTCTAACAGACTGAAGTACAATATTAGATATGCTAAAAGAACTATAAACTAGAAAAGAGGGGTTTTGGAAAAAGTGACATGATATCATTTTTTGATATTTAAAGTAGTATAAGATAGTATTAGTAGATTTAGCATCACATTAAATAATTCTTACTTGTGTACCTGTTTTAGCACGCTATTACCCGCGGAGTGTCATAAGCATCTCGCGCTAAAATGCAAACACTAGTCAAACTTGCAAGTGTTCTCTCAGTTCATTGGCACAAAATTCATCAGCAGATAAGGCCCTTCCATACAATTAGTTATTATAAGTAGAAGACGTGCGGCCTAAATTCTAGATGGAGTTTAAAGTGTGTCCATGTCAAGTGATGCAAGTGATTTGGACATGATCTTTCATTTTTCGTCAAAATTGGTTTGTTTACAGGCTTGAATATAATGAGTAAACTAAACAAATTTTGAAAAAAATTTAACAACTTTAGAGATTTATTGAATGGTGAAAGTTTTAGTATGAGTTTTTAAAAGTCAAATATCTTCGGTCCTAAAACATTGTGTAAAGTTTGACATTTGATTTCGGTTGGTACTTAATTATATTTTTAACTTAATCATTCCCGTGGATTTGTCAAAGATATATGAACAATGCCTAAGATTAGCATCTATACATATACTATATGTCAAGTTACCGAGTTTTTTATAAACTATTCCATGGTATTACTAAATTAATTGGGTAATATTTCCCAAAGAAAAGTTGTATATTCTATGTCTAAAAGCTCGAAGTTCGACAAACTGTTGTGATAACCAAAACCATACCCAAATAAAACACTGCTTAACTTAGTATTTTCAACTTGGATTCTAATAATTTCTGCAACTTTCGGTATGTTTCTCGAGGTCGTATGGGTCCCACAAAAATGATATTTTTTCCATTCTCAGAAGATCTATGTAATCCATGTACGAATTTTGGATATTACATGTGCCATATCGTCCCAAGCCCAATGCATTGTTTTGGGTGGGTCTTCCAACTTTTTAATCTGCCCCACAGAAAGTATTTGACTCACGTGGGATTTTATTCAGTTTCTATTTATTGTTTCTTAAGATGTGCCAACTATTTTTTCAGGTGAAACCCAAGACAACCAAAATGTGATCTAAATTAAGATTAATTTATATAAAAATAAACTTTTCAATTAAAAAAAGATTTACTCTGTTTGCGCAGATGTGTTAACGAAAGGCTCATTCCAGCAATGCAAAATTTTATCATCATTCATTCATCACAAGACAACCTCGTCCTCTTCCGATCTTGTTCGACCTCCGGCCGATCTTGTTAGCCGGCAATATTTTTAGCAAAAGTTTTCATTTTTATACTTTTGAGTACTTTTTCTTTAGAAAAAAAAAATAAAAAAGTAGCTTTTCCATGAGGACCTCACGAACTTATTAAGTAGCGCAACAAGGTTGACAAAGGGTGAAAATTAGGCATCTACAGGGCCGTCGAGGTAAATCCGGAATACATTTCGAAAGCTCTGGAGCAGTAGCGTTAAGTCTAAAACCGCTGAAAAAGGGAAATATTTTTAGTGTATTGTTTCCTGATTGACATTGGAGTGCCAGAGTAAGTGCTAGTGAAACGATGAGTCGAGAGCAGGACAGAAGAGCTGCGATACTAGAGTAACTTCGCGCCGGAAAAAGCCCTAAAGAGATAATTGAGTGGTTTGGCTACAAAAAAACACAACTCTGGATGGACCGCGTGGCTGCTGGAAGAGAATATGTGTTTCAGCAGGACTCCGCACCTGCTCACAAAGCAAAGAAGGCTCAGGCTTGGCTCCAGAACAACCTACCCTACCCACCAGATTTTTGGCCACCTTCAAGCCCAGACTGTAATCCTCTTGATTATTACGTATGGGGCACAGTTGAAGCAAAAGTTAACGCGAAGCCTCATAACACTAAGGACGCTCTGAAGACAACCATCGAGGAAGTGATGACCACAATAGACAAAGAGGAGGTAGCTCGCGCATGTGGGCGCTTCAGGTTCCGGCTGGAGCAGGTAATTGCACGTGACGGAGATTACATTGAATAATTTTCAACTATGATATGTGTACTAACATTATACAAAGTTAAGTGCAAATAAAATTATTTTTGAGTAAATATCCAATAGTTTTGTTTTTAAGTTCAACATTCCGGATTTACCTCGACGGCCCTGTACATAACCTTGAATTATTGCTTCAGGGGTCTTCTTTAACATTTTTATAAATTTTTGTTTGGATAAAATATATGAAAATTTTTATAAATTTGTTTGAAATTTTTCGACGTAACCAATGTTTGTAATTAATGTTGAAAAAATCATATTGAAACTCTCCGTATTTATCAAACTAAATGACTAAATACACAAAATTCGTTTCACACTCAAACTACGCAATGCAGCTGCAAATTTCTATTACGCTTTTTAAGTATTATTTGTTTTTAAAATAATTTATTTCGATTTTTGACGGGGCAAACGCTAGAAATTGGTTTCAATTTATTCCGAGGCTACACCTGTCTGTGTTGTTATTGCTCCAACAGCCTGGAATACCTTCGCTGGGTAGTTGATATTAATTTATAATCGTTTATTTTTTGTGCTTCTTAAAAAACTCCTTTTGTTATTAAAAAAGTTTCCGATTTATAATAAGATGATAATATAATTTGTAAACAGTGAAAAGCAAATGCCAGCTGCTGTATCATTTCCGTTGGCTATAGGGGTTGTAGACAGCGGTGGTAACTTGTGCAACCGGATGTTGAAGCACAGTTAGATGAAAAGCCGACAGTAAAGGCAGCAGTGCAGAAAGTGACGCTGATTGACGCATGTGTTTACTTGAATTTAATTAAATTGAAATTTTTTCCAGAGCAACATGTTTTGTCTTTTATCTGGAACGACCAATCGGAAGAAAAAATGTTCAATATCATAATTTTTTTATTCTGTAAGCTACAGCGTGTTATTTTTAGACTCTCCCTTGACAACACGTACATATACGTACATAATATCCTCGGAAATTTTATTGTGAGAAGTTTAACAGCTGAGCAGCGTTCACAAACACATAGTATTTGTCCAAAATCAGTGTTCAATAAAAAAGGCCTGGAATGAATAATGAATAAAATATCACCGCTTTTACCGCCAGAACTCAGCTGTTGCATGAATTAAAGTCAACCGACTTTCTCCTTTTGGTTTTTAGCTCGTTACTGAGCTATGAAAATTTGTTCATTATTTTCCAGATACCAGTAATTAACTGCCACTAATTACCAGTAATTAATTACCTGCGTGAGTCTAGTCCGCAATCGGGTATAACTATCTGTGTCCCTATAAAACGAAAGAAAACTCAGCAGTCAATGATGCGTTGACCGCGGGCCCACTACTTTTAGAAAGAAGTGTATATGTATACATTAGGGCGGGTCGATTTAAAAATCGCTCATTGCTCTGTAAAAATCGTATTCTAGGGATCAAAATAAGAAACTTTGCCGAAGGAACCATCTAAAACGAATTCTGATGTCCCCCAATTTCAAAATATCACCATTTTTGGCCTTTACATGAAAAAATCAGCTAAATGGCTATGTTTTTTCTTTATTTTTATTTATTTGTAATAATACAATATTTATTATTTATTTATAATAATATCTATTTTTTCTCTTAAGAAATTTATTTAGTCAGAACATATGTTAATGAAAAAATTAATTTAAGTGAGTTATAGAAAAGAAACTGAAAAGTTCGACCCAAATAGGGGACATCAGAATTCGTTTTAGAAGTGTGGGTGCTTCGGCAAAGTAATGGGCGATTTTTTTGCCTCCCCACAAATCGACCCGGCCTAATATGTATACATATATACATATATATATATTCTTTTCTAGGTATTTGGCCGAGATCCTCTTCCAATTTATGGCGTTCATCTTAATATTTTTCCACAAGTGGAAGGGAAGTTCCGTACTACCTCCGAACAGCAGATGACTTTTAAGAGATGCTTTTTCATGGCACAAATCCACTTGAAGGTCTTTCTTTGCTGTCAAGGGGCGCTCGCTATTAGAAACACATTTTTCTATCATTTCGTGCTTCATGTCCACAAAGGACCCTATTGGTAGTCACGCGCAATGGTGACCGATAAAATTATTCTGTGATAATAGGACTATGAATAAGTTCGTGCGGTTTTACAACAGATGGCGTAACTTGATTATTATTCCATCGATCCACATTTCCAAACATTCATTGGAGAGCTACTGTCGTAAGGCACAAACGTCAGTATAAGTTTTTTATTTGAAGCGTAAACAACAATATTTTTACCACACTTGAAAATGTCGAATTTCGTGCCAAATAATGTGTTTTTGCGGGGAATTCTTCTTCATTATTTTAATATGAAGAAAAAAGCAGCCGAAAGTCATCGTATCTTGGTGGAAGTTTATGGTGAGCATGCTCTAGCTGAGCGAACGTGCCAGAAGTGGTTTGCACGCTTTAAAAGTGGTGATTTTGGCTTGGAAGACGAAGAACGCGAGGATGCGCCGCCAAAGTTCATGGATACCGAATTGGAGGAATTGCTCGATCAAGATCCGGCTCAAACGCAAGAAGAGGTTGCAAAAACTTTGGGAGTTGATCAATCAACCATTTCCAAACGTTTAAAAGCCATGGGAATGATCCGAAAGGTAGGCCATTGGGTGCCGTATGAATTGAAGCCAAGAGACGTTGAACGCCGTTTTATGGCATGCGAACAACTGCTTCAACGGCACAAAAGAAAGGGTTTTTTGCATCGAATTGTGACTGGCGATGAAAAGTGGGTCCATTACGACAATCCAAAACGTCGGGCAACGTATGGATACCCTGGCCATGCTTCAACATCGACGTCGGCGCAGAATATTCATGGCCTGAAGGTTATGCTGTGTATCTGGTGGGACCAGCTGGGTGTTGTGTATTATGAGCTACTGAAACCGAATGAAACGATTACGGGGGATGTCTACCGACGACAATTGATGCGTTTGAGCCGAGCACTGCGAGAAAAACGGCCGCAATACGCCGATAGACACGACAAAGTTATTTTGCAACATGACAATGCTCGGCCACATGTTGCACAAGTGGTCAAAACATACTTAGAAACGCTCAAATGGGATGTCCTACCCCACCCGCCGTAAAGTCCAGACCTTGCGCCATCCGATTACTATCTCTTCCGATCGATGCAACATGGCCTGGCTGACCAGCACTTCCGTAATTACGATGAAGTCAAAAAATGGATCGATTCGTGGATTGCGGCAAAACCGACCGAATTTTTCACAAAGGGAATCCGTGAATTGCCAGAAAGATGGGAAAAAGTAGTAGTAAGCGATGGACAATACTTTGAATATTAAATTTGTAACCATTTTACGTCAATAAAGTTTCAAATTTCGAAAAAACCGCACGAACTTATTCATAGTCCTATTAAAATTATCTTCAGATATACTCGTAGTTCTGGTGCTCAGTAATGGTATATATCAAATGACTAGAGACTTAAATAAATTCCAATTACAGCTATTTTTTATCCCAATTTACAGTTATACACCTCTAAAAACACCCCTTATGGTTGCTACCACCAAAATGTATTTTGCTCACTTCCTGGCAGTTAATAATATTAAACACGAAAACGACTATTGTTGAAAAACTTGTTGGTTTTTTTAATAACATTGCGAGTTCAATTTAAAACGTGTCCGCGGAATGGAAAAAGTTTCCACTCAGCTAACTTTCTCTTACAATACGCTGCTATCTCTGAGTCATCAACACATTCGACTTCGTCCATTTTAGCATTTTCGGCGACTTAACACCACATTTTGGCGTTTGTCTGCTTGTGTTACGGGTATTTAATTTTTACTTAGTAATGCACATTGCGCTATTTTTTAACGCCAGCGGGGAATGCTTTTCAGAAATTAATTGCTTAACGTCCATACAATTTTCATTCTCAATTTTATTTGTTTTAGTGGCATAAATTCAGCAAAGTCAGCTGTGTGTGCGACCAACACCAAGTTCAAGCATTTGAATATGTGTTGCAAAACATATACCTACAAACATACATAAATACAAACAATCTCAGCCATATGGCGACCTGCCTCAGGGGAGTCTGTGCAATTGCGAGCAAAGCAAATTTACTCACACCTGTAATTCCTTTGCTCTGCTTAAATTATTCTGCTCTTCATATTCACATCGTTTCCGTTGTGTTTAACGGTGTTTTCGTTATTTTTTATGGTTATTACTGTCAATTTTCATCTAAGTTTCGCCGAACTGCAGAAGTGACCGCAGCCGAAAATGTAATGTGGCCGCTTTATGGCAAATAAGAGAGTTTCAGTGAAATTGTTGTTGCCCTATTCCTTAGGGGCTTTATTACATCCAGATGAAAAAATTAAGAAAGAACTGCTAAGTACACAATTTTAAGTGTGTATAAGTTTAGAGAAATTAGGCAATCTCAAATAACCTCTGCCTGACACATCCTGATTTAAATTTGCGGTTCTTGAATCATGTCCATTTGCAGATTGCACCTTTAGTGTGCCTTTACCACCTAATAAATATTTAAGTTTGACTGCCAATTGAAGCTAAGTTGAGAACTAACGTTTCTTCAAAGCTCAACATATTTCAACAATTCTCCAAGAGAGAGTTATGGTATTTTGAAGGAGAAAAAGCATTTTTCGTACGGTAGTAGTTGTATTTCTCCAGTTGATTATACAATTGGTCTCAGGACCAATAGTTAATGATAGTTCTTAAAATCAAATAAATTAAAGTAATTTTTACCGATACTTGGCTTTGCTTTGCTCGGCCGCAAAACTTTGTTTTTATCTTTACTAAAATCTTTTTCTTTTATAAACTTATAGTTTTAGAAGCTGTTTTCAATAAAAAAGACCGAAAAGAACAAATACAGGTCAGCTCTTTACCGATAGCCAGTGGTGTTAGTTCAGCTTAATTTCCCCTATTTTTTTTTTTTACATTACAATATAAAATTTTTAAATTTTGAGTTTTAAATAATTTCTTTATTTATTTGATTATTTAATGGTAACTTAAAACTAAAGTGTAGAAGGCACTGAAATAAAATTGAATTCAATAATTGAGAAACACATTTTTGGGCAAAGAAAAATCGAGCAAAATAGAATTTGAAGTCTCGTTGGCTTCTCGAACTGAACGCACTAATGGGGCTTTTCTTGAGTAAATCGTACTGAGGGTCTTAGGGTCAAAAGGAAAATTAAAACGAAGTGCTCTCAAAGGAATAACAAATTGAATAGCTAGCAGTAGTGCGGGACAATCGATCGCATCACTAACCAAGCCATGCACAAAAAACAAGGAAAGAATAGTTCTTCCGCTTTCAGGGGTCTTAAGGTTAATCAAAAGGGCTGGGAGTGGATAGACTTAGCGAAGAAATGGCTTATTTAAGGAACACCCTTTGATTACGTTCAATTCTACCAATGGCAAATTTGTGATGAGGTATCCAGAATAATATTGAGTTTATTGAGGGTTTGGACGAATCTCAGAGTGTAAGGATCTGTGAAATTATAACTATTTCGACGAACAAAGTCCAACGCAACATATGATTTAGATATGATAAAATTGAAGTGGTTACTGAATAAAACAGAGGCATCGAAGATTAAACCAATGTCTTTCATCTCGTCAACAGACGGCAGGGGAGTACCAGAGATACTGTACGACGTTCGTACAACGTTACGTAGATTTGAGAACGTATCGTGATAACACTTGATACAAGATGTAGATGAGATCGACAACACCATAAGTACAATCTATTGATCTCTAATTGAGTCCTAGAAGCATCTTCAGCACTTTTAATCGGAGGAAAACTTTTAGGTCGTTCGCGTAAAGCGAGAGCCTAAAAAACGAAATGTAGCACCAGATTTAGTTTGGAGTTATGTGCAACTTTGGTTAGTATGCCTTAAACAGTGTGTGAGCACTCTTTCAGCCTATGAAAAATTATAAAGTATTAGCTCAAACAAGAAGTGGCATTTGATTACGTCTCTTATAAATATTACCGAGAACAGCAATAATCATCCACTTTTGTATTAAGGCATGCATTCTGTCAAAAATGTACCGGGCATTGTTCAATAAAACGCAAAATAGGTCAAGAAAGTGTTTACAATATGAGCCTTGTGAGACGGTGCCTTATAATTGTGTAAGATCCATGAGTTTTCTTTCCACAAATTGGGCCGTTTCCTACGCACATTTTCTCTCAAACGTGGCATAACTTCCAAATAATATTCTTTATTTACTGTAGAACCATTTGGAACGAATTTCGAGTGCACAACACCACGATAATCAAAGAAAACGAGTACCTTGACTTCACTTTCGACCGACTTTGACGTGGTTTTTTTTTGGGTTTCGGCTAATGTGGATAGCGCCATTCAGCCGCCTGTTGACTAGTTTACATGTCAATCATGTTCAGGATAAACGTTGGGTTCGAATTAACTTGCTCAAGCATGCCTTAAGCCACCTTCTCCCGATGAATTTTTTTAAAGAAATTCAACTCTCTTGGAACGAGTTGAGCAACCAAGCATCTCATGCCGAATTGATGGTGGAAAATGTTGCGAATTGATTCTTGAGACACGCTAAGGTCCTGAGCTACCTCCCTCAAACTTAAATGATGTTTTTCCAGCACCATTTTTTTGACTTTGTCGCTGTTCTCAGCCGTTGAAGATGTCAATGGGCGACCAGAGCGGAGCAAATCTTCCACGACTTCTGCAAAAGCCTTATACCAGTCGTAGACCCGTGGTTTTGATAAAGTATACTAGCCATAGGCTTTCTGCAACATTTTCAACAATTCGGCACTCGAAATCCCGTTCAAAACTCAAAATGTAAGTCTAATTCTTTGTTCGATATTTTTATCCATAGTGAAAATCGCAGAGCACACTTGCGGCTGACTTATAACTTCTGCTCAAATATGAACAAGACGTTATCAATAAAACGGTCCGCGGATGACATATGGCAAGAATAATTTTTTTATTTTTTGGTAGGACTGTTATAAGCTTACATGGCAAATTTCAGCGTGATATGTCACATAGGTTGTTTTCTGTGCTACTATAAACAAGTCAAGCTCGAGTGTGTTCTTCGAATTTAACGATGGAAATTCAAGTTGAACAAAGAATTTGTTTTAAATTTTGTTATTCGGCTTTAAAATTTCGGCTTCAGACGCCTTAAAAATGTTGCAGACAACCTATGGGGACTCTGCTCTATCGCGTGCACGTGTTTTCCAGTGGTACAAATCGTTCAAAGAGGGCCGTACATCGGTTGAAAACTTGCCTTATGAACGTCGTCCAGCAACATCAGTAAACGACGAAAACATCGGAAAAGTAAAGGAAATTGTGCTTGAAAATCGCACAAATCGCAAAATCGGTTAACGCTGAATATTATTTAGACGTTTTAAAGCGTTTGCGCGAGAACATTCGTCTTAAAAGGAAGGAATTGTGGGACAACAAGTCATGGTTCTTGCATCACGATAATGCACCAGCTCACACATCACGTCTTGTTCCCGATTATTTGAACAAAAATAATGTTAATATCATTCCGCAAGCACCGTATTCGCCTGATACGGCTCCATGTGACTTTTTCCTGGTTCCCAAGCTCAAGTTGCCGCTCCGTGGAAAACATTTTGAGACAATTGAAGTCATAAAAGAGAATTCGAAGAACACACTCGAGCTTGACTTGTTTACAGTAGCACAGAAAACAAACTATGTGACATATCACGCTGAAATTTGCCATGTAAGCTTATAACAGTCCTACCAAAAAACAAAAAATTTATTTTTGCCATATGTCATCCGCGGCCCGTTTTATTGATAACTTCTCGTTCATATTTGAGCAGAAGATATAATTAAATGCCAAAAACAGATAGAATTGACAGATCACGCTCAAGCTGATGCAGCGCATTGCCAAAAGCTGTGACGCATCGGCGCCCCGCACGAGTTTATGCTCAAGAAGACGACCTGTGTACTGGACTCGCATAGCACCTTGCATGTTTTTGATTTACTAGTCGCGATTATATTATTGAAAATCGTGAAATTCTCGTAAGATTCTTTGATTGTGAGGCATATTTCCCACCTTATTTTAATTTTTAAGCTTTTGTTCCATATTTTAAATTTTCCGCTAATTTTGACAGCAATCCACGCTGCTTAAAACCACCTTTTTAGTGATAAAACCTCCCTTCTGTTGACGATAACATAGTGGTGACAACAACAAATGGTGGTTAGTTAAAAATAAAAAAATTAATATAACTTTTTTCTAGTTTCTAAATTCATATAATAAATATAATTGCGACATACATAACTCTAAAGCTAGGGAGGAAGGCATTTATTCTGTTCATAAGTTCAACCCCAGGGGTAACAAGAATCGACTAATTCTGAAGTGAATTGAGATTAAGTTATCCAATTGTGCATGAATCTTCAAACTAATTAAATTCATGCCATTTGGAATTGAGGAAAAATGTATGCTATTGTGTTTTATTTTCTCGTAATAATGTCGAATTCATTACGTCCTGCACCTGAGCTGTAAAATTTCGCTTTCTTTTCTTAAACTGTTTTATTCTGACCAGTTGTTTGTGTGACCTAAGGGGAATATTGTTCGGCTGATTTTTTTCTATTAGTATCTGTGAAAAAAAGTCCTGAAAATAGTTGTGCGGAAACTTTGATTATACTCAACATAACTATTTTAAATATGTAATTTGTGGAAGTGTTAAATTTTTCTTGTTCTATTCTCATACGAAATACGAATCATTTTGACAGGGCATATGACAAAAACATTTGTAATATCGACATATAATGCGCTGACACTTTTTTCGAGAAAAGAATACACTATTATACAATGGAATTGTTAGCTCTGTCTGTTATGTTAAATGAAAAAAAAAATAAAAAATTGCGGGCGGAGTCGTGGGTAATCTGTAGCATCTAAATAAAAACAAAGAATTTCTCAAAGGTTGGTATTTGCTTGGTTTTAATGTGTATGCATGTTTTTGTAATTTTCCTCTGCCATTATTTTATTTATTTTTTCATTCGCTTTATGCTCACTTTGTCATCGCATTTACTTTTTTTAAAGGGTTGAGCGTTTCTTTGCCGATGCCGCTAAAGTGCAACTCGATGGGCTAGAGCATTGGCTTGAAGGCGCACGAGTTTGGCGTGCTAAGAATGGGTAATTGGTCAATGGCTGGTGGCTTGTTGGTTAGCAATGGCGCAAAACCATATAAAAAGCGCCGCCAAATGACAATTAATGGTTTGGTAATAGACTTCAGTTGTATTTTGAGAATGGTGGGAATTTTTTGCAGAAGGCAAAACATTTATTTTTATTTTTACATTGCCATATTTTTTCGGAAACGGTTCTGACGGTGAACTATTGAATTTTTAAATTTATGTTTATCTACTACGTCCAGCCAGCCAAGTTGCATTTTCATAAAGCAAATACTTTTCAACTACTCCCAGCAATAAAATAAAGATAAAAGTTGAATTTACTTTATCTTTGAATGCGTGCTAAAGCAAACTCAACGAAGCTATGATTTACGAATATTGTATTTGCGCTTCTAAATCTTCGAGATACAGTAAAGTGGGCTTAGTGTACAAGTCAAATAATGCAGTTATCGTTAGTGTACATTTAAGCAAGACAGATAAAAGTTCTATATATAAGGGTACTTCAGCGATATATTTTAACTGGCATACATACATACATAGATGCATACACATTTTTTTTTATAATATGTATAGATAGCTCGATGTTGACAAGCTGTGATGACCACGTTGCAACGCGTTGTTTTGACGGCGTCTGCCAAAGATGTTGTTCATTATTTAATTAGAACCAGTTTTTCAGTGCCTACTTAACTATGCTTTTCAGTTAAATTAAGTTAGTAAATTTTGGAATTAGTGGGATGTCACATCCCATACAAATGACAAATGATTTGCCAGTTTTTCAAAAAGTAGTCGACATGGAGGAAAACCTCGACCGAACAAAACTTAGGGTTGATAATAATGGGAGTGCAAAAAAGATGGCTGGCAATAAAAATGATGTTCTGCAAGTTCTCTTGATGTCAAATATAAATATAAGGTCGAAAGGTCATGCTATATGAATTTCGGAGCCGTACCTCAAACCAGGTGGGCTGGCAATTAATCAGACCGTCTATCAAATGGTGTTTTGGATAAAATTGCCATAATATACAGGGTGGGCCATATAGCGTTTGCTTTTTGAACCACCTATTTTTTGAGAATGGTAACACAAATGACATGTCAAATGTGTTCATAATTTACTTAAAGGTTTACGAAATGGGATGCTATAGGTTAGGTTAAATTAAATGGCTGCCCTAGCTGAGGGCTCACTTGGACAAATATTAAAAAATTCGTCCGTTGTGGTGCCATATATAGGAGAGGAGAAAGGAGAAGGGAAGGAAGAAGGAGTCTTGGGATTAGAGACGATAATGACCATACATTTTACGACAACGCCGACAGTAGCTGATTTGCGTTCGTAGTTAGCCGTAACAAGCTACTGATGAACTTCACCAAATTAATGATATTTACACAGGCTATATCCGCAGGCGAATCAAAAAAGTGAGAGCCCAGATGTCTTAGTCTTTACCAGACGAGAGCAGGGCAGCTGAGAAGAAGGTGTTGAGATGATTCCACCTCGTCCTTCAGACAGTTTCTGCAGAACGGACTTGAGGCAATCCAAAGTCTCACGGCATGAACACCTAACGGACAATGTCCGGTAAGGATGCTCACCAAATTCGAGAGCTGAGGCTTTGTTAGCCTTAGCAGTTCTCTTAAGCGTCCCCGATCTACCCTTGGCCAGAAGGATCTCGCGACCTTGCACGTTTGCGCACTAGCCCAGCGCTCGCTGAGTTGACTCGAGGCCCATCTTTCCAGGAGCAGACCACGGTTCTCAGGGGAATCCCAACTCTCTCATTTCGCGACGAAACCGTCTCCAAAGTTCCCTGTCTAGCCAGCTCATCAACCCAGCAGTTTCCCTCTATGCCTCTGTGCCCGGGAACCCAAATGACCCTGATGACGAAGTATTCGGATGCAATCGAGAGAGAAGCCAGACATTCCCCGACCAATCTCGAACGCACAAACAGCGAGCCCAAGGCCCTAATTGCCGATTGGCTATCGGAGTAAATATTTACTTCCTTAAAGGTAATTACCGAATTAAGCAACCAGTCCACCGCTTCCTTAATTGCGGAAAACACTACAGTGGTCCGGGAGCCTAAATTTAAGTTTGATGGGAGGCTCCTTACAGAATACTTCCCTACCAACCCTTCCGTCCAATTTCGAGCCATCCGTGAACATGTTTGCCATGCCTTGCCGCCAAATGTTGCACCCCGCCCACTCATCCCTTGAGGGAATATGAGTAGAAAAAGGTCTGCTCGGACTTAACGTGGGTGTAATGGGACGCTATACGCTTGAACAAAATTGGGATATATTGAAAACCTATTTCCAAAGTGGCGAGTCTTCTTCTTCTTTTCTGATTTTCACATCGGTGGCTACGTCAATAAGCAAAATTGTCGGATTTAGAGCTCAGAAAATCCACACGTTACTGTAGAGAAGCAAATGCATCCACAACGAGTCACTGTTTGGTGCGGTTTTTGGTCTGGCGGCATCATCGGGACATTTTTTTTCGAAAATGAGCGAGGAGCCGCGGTTACAGTAAATGGCGAGCGGGACCGTGACATGCTCAACGAGTTGTTTCCAAAAATTGAAGAGGATGACATGGACGACATTTGGTGTCAACAGGACGGTGCAACTTTTCACACTGCCAAAGCTACACTCGAACTTTTGGCTACCGTTTTTGAAAACCGAATAAACAGCCGAAATTCCGATATCAATTGGCCGCCTCGGAGCTCCGATTTAAGCCCGTTGGACTATTTTTTGTGGGGAGCCGTTAAGGACAAATACTATGCGAACCATCCAGAGACGATTGGTGCTTTAAAACACGAAATCGAAGTTGCCATTCATGAAATTGGAGCCCAAACAATCGAAAATGTGCTTAAAAATTGGGTTAATCGAATGGCCTACTGTAAAGCCAGTCGTGGCAGTCATTTGAACGGTATTATTTTTCATTCATAAATGACAATGTTCAATCTTCAAAATAAAAAAAAAGTTTGAAAAAATATTAATAAGTTTTTGTTTTATAGCCGATTCAAAAGGCAAATTTTACATGGCCCATCCTATTTTATTACAGTTAAATTTTAAGTTAAATTAAAATATTTAGTAAAAAACCAAAGAGTTATTGCAATTAGGGACATTATACGGTATTCTATACATATACATAAACACTTTCACATACATACATATGCCCATACTTATATTTTCAAAGTTGGTGGCAAAGATAAGGCAAGAAGTGTGTTAAGTACATATGCCCCAATATGTATGTACACTGGTATGTGCGTGCATAGTTGTATAAAAGTTTCTATTAAAGAAGGTGATATGGCAACTGATTTGAGATGCTTGAGATAAAATGCGGTGCATAGTTAAATAAGCCATGAGTCTACATTTTTATTTCGTTCGTTATGTGTTTATATGTCTAGCCGGTTGCTGTACCATTTTTGAGGAGCTTTTGTGACCATGGGTGGAAAAAGCCTGCTACGTTTCGTAGAGTAGAATTTATGGTACAATTTGGCTTACATTTAAAGTGTGCATTAATGATATGAGAACAAATAACTATACAAATCTTATTATCAACATCGTCATTGTTGGTTCAAAGTATGTATACTTCAATTGTTTCGGTTTTGTCTCTGTGTTTTTCATGCCGAAATCGCAAAAAACCTATGTTTTCATATAAACCACCAATCCATCTCAGCGGCAGGCGGCTCTTTCCAAAGAGTATTTGTTGGGTTAGGTAATCAGTATTAGTCCATGATATAACCTGCCCATTGTAGTCTATTGGTCTTTATTGTGGTTATTATAGAAGGGTGCGCGAATAGTTTTTCGAGTTCATCATTGTAGCACTTCCGTCTTTTGCACAGAACTCTCTTTAAGATCAGCACCTTCTGTTTATTCGCATTGCTGAGCGAGACGGGTATGATAATTGAACGCTACAGTGAAATCTTCGTTCTTTGGAGATTGCACAAAGAGATATAGAAGCGTACCTAGGCATGTACTTAAGTTTCTTCAATGCTCCGAAATCATAATTACCGATTTTGAGTATTTGACCCACATTGTGTCTGACGGACTCGGATGAAATTGAAAAAAGCGCTTTAGTTTTGGCGATTTAAATATACTTTTCACCCGATTTGTCCCAAATTTGACATAGCTCGGTGCGTATGAGTATGAGGGCACATTGCTTCCTAGGTACACTGAGACGTAATGATTTTATAAAGTAATTTTGGCAAAGCCTAAACAAAAAGTTTTTAGTTGTTTTGTGGCTATGTTGATACCGAAATTATGCACCGATCAATATAAATTACATAAAACACGAATGCATGTGCGCTAATAATATGTATGTATGTAGAATTAGGAGGAAGAATAAAGTCTATCAAGGTCACAAGAGGTTGCCCGCTATGGGGAGTACCCTCACCTCTTCTGTGAACACTACTAAATGACGAACTTTTCCGCAAACTGAACAATCTAGCATTCCGCACTCAAGGTTAAGTTGATGACCTGGTAGTATTTATAGTGAGCTGGCATGAGGAGGCCATTTCTAACCGCATGCAACAAGCCCTCAACGTAATAAACAAATGGTGCACCGACGAAGGGCTCTCAATTAACCCATCTAAAACTACGCTGTGCCATTCACTAGGAACAGGAGCATCATATTAAGTGTATTGTCCAAAATTAATCAATTCTTTAACTCTCCACAGAACCGAACTACCTTGGTATCAACTTTGAAAAAACGCTCAATTGGATTGCTCATCTTGTGAAAGTTACTGTAAAAGCCACAAGGGCATTCTATGCCCAAACAAGGCTTTTTGGATAAGGCTTGGGAACTCAGCCCCGAGTTTGACTTATTGAACATTCACTGCAGTTGTAAAACCTATAGTCACTTATGTTTCCGTAGTAAGGTGGCCCAAAGTTAAGCAACGAAAGGCGCTAAATGATCTCAACAGACTGTACCGCCTCATCTGCCTCGGTAATAACAGGAGCAATGAAAACATGTCCAACTGACGCAAAAGGTGTGCTCCTGTGCATATCACCGCTTCCCATCTTAACTAAAACGAAAGCACGGATTAAGACGACCTAAAATGTGGAGATATGAAAGGACATCTAAAGATCCTAGAATACTTCCGACACACTCCTATTTTTCACACGGTGGATACATTATCTCCCAACCCCATTCTCTTCTGGAATTTCCAAATCCCCATTAAGAAACGTGTGCCCTGGACAAATAATTCTATCACCTTCAAACTCGGATCCCAGATATGGTACATGAATCGAAATTAGAAGATGGTAAAAGGGGCGGGAATCAATGGGCTTAAATTAAAAAAAATCGATTCTAATGGGTCTCTATCCAACTATCTTCCAGGCAGAAATACATGCCATTGAGATTTGTGTGAGGGAATGTCTCCATAGAAAAATAAGAGGAACTCACATTTATATGCTTTCAGATAGTCAGGCGGCTTTGAAAGCCCTTTTATCAACTACAATCACCTCAAAAATGGGTAATGGCTGCCTGAGGAACTTCAACACTGGGCTGGGTTCCTAGACACGAAGGACGCGAGGGCAAAACGACACGAAATTAAGGGCCAACTAGCAAAATAGGGGGAAACATGTTTCTAATTGGTTCTGAAACTTTCTGTGGATTTACAAAAGGCCACATCAACAAATTTCTCCGGAGGTGGGAAGTGAAGAAGTTCGTTGACCACTGGCGAAAATCTATCGGTTAGCGACATGTGAAACAATTCCTAACGCCGGACAGAGGAATTTTTGATGAGCTACTTTCACTTGGCAGAGTGAACTTAAAACGTTTAAGTGGTTACCTCACAGGCCACTCTAACCTGAGATATCACTTAAGGGGTTACATGGGTTTCGTCAGGTAAAAAAAGGCCTATTTTCAATATTTTTGTATATTATATAAAAAATTATTGATTTAATTCAAACTTTTTTCTGTCTTATAGATACATATTTAAAGAATGATTTCTGAAATTAAAAAAAAAAAAAATTAAAACTCCTCCATTGTGACGTCAGTGTTTCAGTTAAGACCATAAACTCGTGCTTGAACGAAGGAAAGAAAAAAAAGTAAAAATTAGAATTTTGGCAGACATTTTTCTAAAAAAATGAAATTTTCGGTCAAATTTGCTTGACATTTTGTTTTTTTTTTAAATAGTTGTAATTGAAAAAAAAAAAAAAACAAAATCCTTCGTTCAAGCACGAGTAAATTGTATTTCGAACACCTCTGTAAAATTTCATCAAGATCGGTTGAGTAGTTTTCGAGAACATTTGACAACCGACTTTGAAAATACAGTTCCGAGAAAAACGCGTTTAAAGTTTGAATAACAATAAAAGTGGCTTGATGCGCACACATTCCAAAGGCTGTATCTCCGAATTTATTATTCGAATCAACTTGAAAATTTAGGATAATATTCTTGAGATGTTGTAGAAATTAATAAGCCAAAAAAAAAAATAAATCGATTTTTTGAACCAACGAACCCATGTAACCCCTTAAACAAAATTAGCCTCTCTGAGACCATCATCTGGCGATTCTGTGAAATCGACATTGGAATTTCACAACACATTCCTTTTAAATGCCCTGCACTAGGCAGAAAACGGCTAAAGCACCTTGGCGGTATTGCTGTACCTCAATATAAACTATGGAACAATAAACCCCAGAATGTGCTAAAATTTTTAAAAAGTCTCAAAATATAGGGTACCTCAGCAGGCTTTGTACAATAGATTTATTTTGGTTGCACTGCGCAGTAGCCTAATAATGATAATAATAATAATAATAATGCACATATAAAGGGTGATTTTTTAGCTATTATCTTTTTAAACAGTTGGTTTAAACAGCTGACGTACGTTTCGTGTTTTGTTTCACTGGCAAACATCTTCAGTTTGGTCTATAATTTAATCATGAATCGTCTTAAAAACAAACAACGCTTGCCAATCATTGAATTTTATTATAAAAATTCGTGTTCTGTTAAGAAAGTTTAAAGTCGAAAAATTGTGTTCAGCGACGAAGTTAATTTTTGGATCAATGGGTACGTATTGCAACAGCTACCAATGTATCCAGAAAAGGTCACAGTTTGTTGCGGTTTATGGGCTGGAGGTATCATTGGATCGTACTTCTTCAAAGATGCTGCGAATCGTAACGTAACTGTGAATGGTGAGCGCTACCGTGAAATGATATCCAACTTTTTTTTGCCCAAAATGCAAGAGCTTGACTTGCATGACATGTGGTTTCAGCAAGACGGTGCCACATGCCACACAGCCCGCGTGACAATGGACTTGTTCAGAGGTGAGTTCGGTGAACATTTTATTTCACGTTCGGGACCTGTCAATTGACCACGCCTTTAGATTATTTTTTGTGGGGCTATGTTAAAGCTCATGTCTATTCAGACAAGCCTGCTTCAATTAACGCATTGGAAGACAACATTAAAGCATTTATATGTGAGATACCGGTCGAAACATTGGAAAGAGTATGCCAAAATTGGACTAAGCGGATGGACCATTTGAAGCGCAGTCGCGGTCAACATTTACATGCAATAATCTTTATTTTATTATATGGACTGTACTATCGATTTAAATAAAAATTTCATGTATTTTTCTGAATTTGACGTGTGCCTTTTTGAAAAACTTTCCTATAGCTTTCCTAAAAAATCACCCTTTACATACATTTCTGGCACATCGTTCAACTATGCACTAAACAGTTGCGAGAGCTGTAGTAACCACAACGCTGTCAATGTAAAAAGCGACGTTTACTTATGAGAACAATATCATAAATCCCAAGTATATACATAAATACATATGATTTTATACATATTTATTAACATTTTAAAATACTTTTTTATATAGACTTAGTGGATACGAGCTGTCAAACCACAAATGAAGTAAATACCAAAGTTTTTCAAAGATACAAATAAAATATTTTAATTCCATACGAAAGGCAAGGTATGCACACCACTGCACTTTGAAGATAAGTTATGACAACATTTGTTTGTTCATGCAGATTAGTTCACATAAATGGTGTCGTATATCTTTCCAGACAAGATGCGTCCGTAATCTCCACATATCTATGTTCTTAGATCTGTGACACTTTGAGACAAAAACTCTTTAGGTCAAAATCCTTCAAGATTTTTATGACGCTAAACAGTAGTTCGTACAGAAACGTATCTTAAATGGGTATATTTTCTTTCAAAGCAAAAATTCGTTCATGTCTAGACATGGGGCATGGTGAACCTGGCCCGCTCTCTCCTAAAATCAATGTCAACTGCTCAAGAACTTTATAAGATATCTGATTTCCTCAGTGGTGAGGTATTCCAACTCAATAAAAAATTGTCCCTGCTTTCTTCGTTCTTACAAAACTGAGGGAGTTGAAGTCAGTTCTCTATATTTCTTGCGAGATTGCGTTGAATACGAAAATAACACAGAGTTCGTCGTTCCTGTTTTGTGTAGTTTACGGCACCCAATAAGGAAAAGTCCAAAAAATATTTTTTTCGAATGGAATATTTCTTGCAAAAGTTTTGCTTCTACTCAATATATAGCCCAAGTATGATATAATATTAATCTTACATAGACGAACTTCTCGTTGAGAAGAGGTTGTTGGGTCCTTGGTTAACTTAATATTTATCCAGTTTGACTTCAAAACTGACAAAAATGTATATATATTAAGTATATAATTGGCGCTTTAATGACTATTTGGCTGAACACCTCCTGCGATTTGTGGGGTGCGTCTTGATGGAGGAACCTACAGTTTTATGCCAACTCCAAACGGCAGATGAGTTTTTTGTTTTGAGGAGCTTTTTCATGGTAGAAATACGCTACTAGAAACCTTTTTCTATCACTGGATGTGTCATGCCCGGAGATTTGAACCTGTGCACTTCCGTATGGTAATCACGCACCAACTCATTCGGTTGCGGCAGCCCTGACAACATTTACCATATTAAAATAAGCTTCTCTTATATCCACAATGCGTTTTTCAGTTACGTTACTTTAACCCAAGAAGACTTTGGCGGACTTCGTGAATAATCGTGAAAAAATAAATACTACTACCGATGTTTCGACACACTCTACGAGTTAACAGGTGCAGCAAAGCTTTCAAAGCGTGACAAGGGATTTCACTATCATTGGCAGCTTCTAGCTTTTTACTAGCAATATTAGAGGAATGCTGATGGAGAGACATTTCTTGGGTGGATATAAATCCGGCCGACTGTGGTGGGAATGATTGTGACCGTAGTCCTTGGACTAGATGTAAGCATGTTTCTCAGCTAAAATGTACATTTCGGAGGCGGGAGTACATATTTATATACAAGGTGGCGCAAAAGTAACCTTGCGATGTTTTTTGGCTGTAATTAAAAAAAAAAACGAAAAACTTTGATTCTTGTTGTGGATTATTTTTATTTGGTCTTTTAATTTTTTTTACATCAAGTCGAGAATATGATGTCATGTAAATGGCCGCCGCCACAGTTGATTGCCATTTGAGCCCTTTTCATGGCATTTTCCATCACTTTGGCCAAACCTTCCGGCGATAGGTCCTCACATTCTTGACGGATATTGTCTTTAAGAGCTGCAAGAGTCTGAGGCTTGTTGACATAAGCCCGCGACTTCAAAAAGCCCCAGAAAAAGAAGACTGGAGCGGTCAAATCAGGCGATCTTGCTGGCCAGTGCAAATCGCCAAAACGATCTGGTCGATGTCGACGCTGCTTCCATGACATTCTCGGCTACAGCAGCAATATTCTCTGCAGAACGGCTACTCCGGCGTTTGCCACGCCTGGCAGCATATCGTGTTGTGCCAGTCTCTTCGAGGCGAGCGGGCAAACGTTTTCTGATAGGAGGATTACTTTAGCGCCACCTGTTACAAGTGCTTACTACGTGAAGGAAAAATATGAACTATGTATGATGCCCCATCGACAGGCTAAGGGTTTTAGGGCTAGTAGATGATGACAATAATGAGATTAAAACCATTTGCACCTTTTTGTTGAAAAACTTTCAGATTTTTATAGGACATGCATATACTCGTATACAACTGTGGCACTTATAAGTACTTTGTGCATCAGACAAGAAAATTGATTAGTCTAGAGCGCAAATAGTTAAGTAGCCATACGTCTTAAACTAGTATTGCTATCGAAATTAACTAACGTCCAATTATCAGCACTGGTGAGACTTTAAGAAATATACGTCTAAGAAACGGTTCATAGTTAAATTAGGTAGAATTTATCTATTTTACATACTTCAAATAATTATTGTCCGTTATACCAAACTGAGTAGACATACTGAGACACTCAACCCATTGCTCATTTGTGCATGTCGTCTAGGTGTCATTTTCTACATATGCGTAGTTTTACGCTTGAGTTGACCAATTGACTTCGGAGGTAGCATTTTGAGTATAGGTAATAATATAACATATAAGATAATATGTATAACAGGGAGCGCTCTCTAACGGCGCCTAAAGGTAACCGCAAAATAAATGGGTGCGTGAATGTAACTGCTTACAAACCAGAATTCATTCACATGTGTATATACAAGTAGGTATTAAAAATAGTAGTATATGTTTATAAAAGTACCCTGCAAGGAAAACATAACTAGTAGCGATCTACAGTCTGATTATTGACTTAGAGAGCGAATTTAAGTTGGAAAATGTACAGGTATGCTAGGCGCTCTGTAGGAACACACGAGAAAGTAGTAATGGCTTCTTGGTTACGATGTAGTTGTATTATATATTGTCGAATAGTGGGTTTATCGAGGTTAATATGACTCGTTTTAACCCTAGAGCCCTACCCAGGGTGCCCAGGCACCCTGCTGTTTAATCAAAGTGGTGTCATATTTTTATTTGGCGGTGCACATTTTTTTTTGTTTTGCCTATTTTCATAATATCACCCGTCCTTGACATTTCATCGGTTTTAAAATAATTTTTCCGCCGGTAAGTGGTTTAAATAATTAGCACTGGGTACTGTAGCACCCATGGGTAGGAAAATAAGTTAAATTTTTGTTCTAGTATTTGTGCTGCTTTTAAAATGCGAACAAAGTGAATTGCCATTTAAAAACTGCAAATAAAGTGATTTTGAATTTCTAAGCTGTAATCAGAGAGATTTTATTGTTTTTGTGTTACTAAGTACATTTATTTTGTGTAAAGTGAAATTGCGGGTTCCAGAAGACAGTGGAGTGATGATATGATTGAGCGACTTCTCGAGTGTGATTCTGATGAAGATGAATTTGTTGGAGGTGTAGATTCAGACGCTTAGCCGGATGAAATCATTCAAGATTTTCTTGACGAAGAAACTTCTTCAGAGGAGGACGAAATTTTGGATAACTTACCAGAAAGAACAAGTGATTTTCGAAAAGTGTTGGATGTGCCCAAAAGAATGTACGGCTCAAACAGATATAAATGGAGTGGAGAAGCTCCGCAATCATCTGGACGTACTTCACGACGAAACATTATATTACACCCACCTGGTAATAAAGAACGTGCTAAACAAATTTCTACACCATTAGACGCTTGGTATTTATTTTTTGATGACGAATCTCTCCAACGTATTTTGTGTTACACTAATGCTGAAGTCAATTTACAACGTCAAAAATATAAAAACCATCGCCAAAACTACGACGAAGATGATAGCTCTACAAGTATTAGGCCATCGTACACTCGGAACACTACCATTACTAAAATAAAAGCCTTGATAGGTTTATATTATTTGTCTGGAGTTTTAAAGATGAATTCTGCCACGGTAAAAGAATTATTTGATAAAGACACAGGAGTACCATATTTTAGAGCAACGATGTCTGGATCTAGATTTGAGTTCCTAACAAACTGTTTGAGATTCGACGATAAAAATACTCGTGCGGAACGTCGTAGATAAGACCGATTAGCTCCAATGAGATAACTATTTGATGACATTGTGAAGAAAAGCACCAGGTTTTACACTCCAACAAGTTGTTGTACAATAGATGAGCAATTGCTTGCGTTCAGAGGTCGATGCTAACTTCGATTGTATATACTTAATAAACCTGACAAATATGGTATAAAAATAATATTGATGTGTGACTCAAAAACATTTTATGTGATAAACGCAGAGGTATACTTAGGTAAAGAAAGTACACCGACAACATAACCAGTTGCTGATTATTATCTTCAGTTTCTGACATCTCCCATACACGGATCTAACAGGAACCTGACATGTGATAATTGGTTCACGTCAATACCTTCCGCTACTACTTTACTGGAAAAAAACATAACATTAATTGGAACTTTGAAACAAAATAAAAGAGAAATTCCTTCACAAATGAAAGATAAACCATCTTTCCAAAGAAATTCTGCTGAATTTGCATGTAGCGGACCCCTAACTTTATTAGCTTAGTGTCCACCTAAAGGTAACCAAAAACGGATAGTCACCTTGTTATCAACAATGCACATTAAACCTGATAAAGATAAATCTGTTGTTTTGCCTGAAATGGTTGACTTTTGCAACAAGACAAAAGGAGGAGTTGATACTTTTGATCAACTAAGTCACACTTATTCAGTGTCACGTCAAACCCGTCGATGGCCATTGTGCGTTTTCTTTGGATTACTAAAGAGCGTTGGTATAAACTCGATGATACTACTGAGCCGAAGCAACGCAACAAATAAAGAAAATGTACCGAATAGACGTACTTTTTTAAAATCTTTGTCTCTCCAACGCATAACACCTTTTTTGGAAGAGCGCCAAAATTGGCGCACTTTGTCTACCAATATTCGCGAAATGATAAATGGCATACTGAAAACGTCCAGTGAACCTGATGCACCATCTGATGGTACCATAAAGCAAGGGCGATGTAGATTCTGTCCCTACAAGAAAGACAGAAAAAGCAAGACTTTTTGCAGCAAGTGCAAAATACCTATATGTGGAGAGCATCAAATAAAAATTTGTAGTAAATGTCTCTAAAGCATGTTTTGTGAATTTTTTTTTTATATCTCAATACAAATTTAATCAATAAATACACTGAAGTTAAAAAAACCGCATTTTTATATATTATTTGGAAAATATAATCTATAAAAGTTATGGGTGCTCAGGCACCCTGGGTAGGAAAATTCAATGTAAAATATGGGCAGGGTTCTAGGGTTAATATCATGAAGAGCACAACTCGCGTTGCGATCTGAAAAGTTTTAGTACTTAACCCGAAAATAAGATCACTCAAAGTCTATGCTATCAGTCAATGAAGATCTGCGGATAGAGTCATATTCCAAATATTCTGAATGATAATTCCAGTAATCATGAAACTATGATTTCTTATAGTGGCAGTCGCACGTTTCCTCCGCCAAACCTACAGATGGTTTTCTCTGGACTTGCCGAGATAGTGTTCTGTTAGGCAAGCAGTTCCGTAAGCCGTTCCGATGTCCTCCGAGAAGCCTCATTGGTTGCCTTTTCCTTTTTACTGCCCAGGGGGCAACATACTCTGATTATTCCCAACTTCTTACCATTTCTAAAGTGCGACCCTTGGCTGTTCCGCAGAAACCGGCGAACCCCACACAAAGTTGGCTCTTTTTGAATTGGTTCATAAGTGGTTTGTAGTCCTTTACAAATTCCAACGTCCTTTTATATGAGTGTGATGCAGGTATGCCCAGCCCTTGAGTTCGCGAGTGGAAACAGCTTATGTGCTTTCACGTGTACACACGACAATGAAACAAATACGTATAAATAGAGTAATATTTTCCATACAAAATGTGTAAAATTACCAACACCAGCATATCCAACATATTCGCAAAAATTACATACTTTGATGCTGGGCACAGCCTGTCTGAGGCCTTTAAAGCTGCCTTACTTTCTGGCATAATATGAAGTCTAGTTCCATTTGTATTTCTACGAAGACATTCGGTGACACAGATTTCAACAGCAAAAATCTTCATCTGAGACATAATTGGGTAAATACCCATTGACAGACAGGTAAGGCAGGTAGCGGAACGATGCGAGTATACCCACAGAAGCCTTAAAATCTCCATTTTTCATGATGCGTTCAAATGTTAAGCTTAGCGCAGAGCTTGCAAGTGAGGCCCTTTTACAGAGACTAAGTGCCTGCAAAGACGCTCTTGTGATGGCAACACAGTTTCATATTTAGAGATAAATGGAATGGAAGAAGCTGCAAGTCTTTTTGACAGCACTAATCAGGCAAACTCATTCAAAACATCGCAAAATTAATGATAAGGCAAAATAGAGTTGCCAACCATCCTAAAAAATCGATACAGAGAGTATTCTGCATACGTCTAACATAGACGCTTTTAGACTTATTTGGAATACTTTGGTATGTGAATTGCTGTACATATGTATCTAATCTTTGGTAGAGTAGAGCTTCCGCGAGTGAAATACTTAAGGATTTGTATTGCCACTTATGTAACTAATATTAAGAGTCATTTACCAACGCACATCCAAATGCTCTTCTACATTTTTTATATAATCCAATCTAATGTTTCTACTTTAAACTCAATTAAGCACAAATTAGAATCCATCCGATTCCCTGCAGGGTATCTTGTTAGTAAATATAGCTGTGTACGTGATTGCAACTTTTTCCAATATGTACGTAACTTGTATGGACGAGCGGATAAAACCACAGAACCGTTACTTGTACTTTACATATAAACCTGCTATAAAAAAACGTGTGCGTATGCATAATTAGAGCAGATGGAAAAATATAAATATGAAATACTTACAGTTAGTAACATAAATAAGTATACAGGAGCCTGATTTATGGAATTGTTTGAGGCTAACGCTTTCCTTAATATGTAATCAAAATATTTTACACATGGTAATTGTGTACTGGGATAAGCTTTTATATGCGCCTTAATTTAGCTGTAAATTTTAGGTACCGTTATCCACGCTTTGCTTTGTCTTTGATGCCAGCGAAATTTATGTCACAAAAGTTAGTATACAGCAAACGATTGTTCAGTTAGCATAACATTTATTTTTACGCATTGATTAAGAAAGTTAAAACTATAAAAAGGAAATAATCAAAGTGAGTATACAAATTTATGGAAGTACGTTTTGTATTAATTTTTGGGACATTTTTAGTAATGGCACCAAGAGGAAAAGAGCTTTCTGATGATTTAAAAAAACTGATTATAAAATATCACAAGGAACATAAATCATTGCGAGAAATCGCTCGTTTGATAGATAGGAGTGTTGCTACAGTTCAAAATATTGTGAATAAATATAAAAGAGCGGGAAGTGCCACTAATAAAGAGCGTTGTGGGCGTCCGCCGCTCTTAAGCCCCTGAGAAAAAAGCTTAGTCGTACAGAAAATCAGGACAAACCCCAAAATAAGTGGCCCCAAATTGAAATCTGAAGTTGAAAATGAGCCTGGAAAACAATTTAGCACACAAACTATTCGCCGGGTTTTGCATAGTGCTAGTTATCATGGGCGCGATGTTAGGCAAAAGCCCTTCGTAAGTAGTGTCAATCATTCGCAAAAGATCATGAAAAATATGACCAAACGTTTTGGAACCAAGTCATATTTTCTGATGAGTGTAAGTTCAGTATCTGTGGATCTGATGGCCGTGAAAAAGTTTGGAGAAAAGTTAACGTGGAATTGGATCCAAACAATATGACGGGCACTGTGAAGCATGGAGGGGGCTTTGTGATGGTTTGGGGATGTATGGCTGCGAATAGGGTTGTAAACTTGGTAATTATCGCAAATATTATGGACCGATATGGTTATTTAACTATTTTGAAAAATAATTTAAAAGAAAGCGCTACGAAATTAGGCCTTGGAGGAACGTTTATCTTCCAGCAGGATAATGACCAGAAGCACACATCCAACATTGTATGAGAGTAGCTGTTACAGCTGAAAACACCACCACAGTCCCCGGACGCCAACCCAATCGAATATTTATGGGAACATTTAAAGCGGCAAATACGTAAACATCCGATTAGAAATAAGGAACAACTGAAAAACGTCCTTCAAGAGGAATGGAATAAAATACCACCAGCTGTAACTCAAAACTTGGTGAAATCAATGCCATCACGACTTAAAGCGATTGTAAAGTCTAATGGTTAGTTATCCTACCAAATAGTAGGATTTGATTTTTATTATGTTTTTGATTTCACAAATTAATAATGTGATGAACTGTATACTTACTTTTGAGACATCAATTTTTATAAAGTTTAATATAAAAAGCTATAATTTTGTTCCTTTTTAAAATTTTGTCATTATTTGGATTAAATATGATTTCTGTATTTCATTCATGTAAATAAAACACAATTTTGTTATAACTTAGGTTGTTTGAAGGAATCAATTGGAGAAAAATTGAAAACATGTCCGGTGTATACTTACTTCTGTTACTAACTGTATATATTATATATGTGTTACTTTACATTACATAGGGTAAAATGAAATGACTTTTTGTTTTTGTTTCATTCCCTAATTTCCTGTTGCAATTCACAATTTTTCACTTAATTATGGTGTAAGCACATCTTTTATAATAAATCGCAGCTTCAGATATTCTCAAAATTTATGCCGACAATAGTTGGGGGTCCTTCAAGTAGATGACTTATCTCCATATTACTTTTGTTGAGAATAAACACAGTACAGGTACGTTGCCCTAGCAGCTTTGTAAATATGTAGGAGGCAAGTTTTAGTAAATGAAATTAGGAACTGCAATTACTGTAGAATTCGGAAAATGACTGAGTGTCATTCGTTTTGCAAGAGATGATATTCGTATATTTATTTGGTAAACGCTAATAACATCGGCACCCAAAAAAAAATTGTTTGTACATCGGGCGCCACCTATCTACGGGCATGTTTTTCGACCCTCTGAATACGAATTTCAAGTCAGTTTGGGCCGTCCAGCCTTCAATTTCGAGTAAATTGCAAACAAATCCAAAAAATAGCGAAAAATCCATATTTTGGCAAAACAAAAATTTGAGATCTAAGGAAAGCATAATTTTTTATGTATTTTGATCCGTTACATACTAATTTCGGTCGTACTTACTTGTCAATGTTAAAAGCTTGGTTGATGAATTAAAACCTAATATCTATAAAGACGATTAGTGGAGACTCTTTATAGATTCATCAACTAGAAGTCTCAAAGCTGTCTTGCTTCACATTGGAAACATATTAGCGCCAATTCCAATAGCCCATTCGACGAATGATTGTGGGATAGCAGAGACAGAAAGAATCACTATGTGAAAAAAGAATGGCCTACGAGAGTGAAATTAAATGTCGGTACTCAAAATGTAATACGAACACCATTAATTCAGCCTTCAAGCTATCTGCTACCGCCACTTCACATCAAATTAGGTGTCATGAAACAATATGTCAAAGCTCTGGACAAGGATGGTGATTGTTTTCAGTACTTGAGAGACAAGTTTCCGGCGATAAGTGATGCCAAATTAAAACAGGGAATTTTTAATGGACCCCAAATTAGAACTCTATTTCAGGATGCTAATTTTATAGGTAAAATGAATGATACGGAGAGAGCAGCTTGGGTAAGTTTAAAAAATATGTGTCATAACTTTTTAGGAAATAATAAAAGTGAAAATTACAGGACAATAGTCGAAGAATTAAAGACAAATTACAAAAATTTAGGATACTTAATGAATCTAAAATTACACTTCCTAGATTCTCACATCGACTACTTTCCTGAGAATCTTGGGGAGTACAGTGAAGAACAGGGAGAACGCTTTCAGCAAGACATAAGTAAAATTGGAATATCAACAAACGAAAGAGAAATCCTCTCCTTAGATCATTTGAAAATAAAAGAGTTCGATACCACCGGACAACAGTTTGAAAGTTAGGAAAATCATTCTTCTAATTCTTTTTATACGTCATTTTCATAGATTTTACAATTTTTTTACATTTTCAGATTTTAGTCTTGTATTTTTTTAATAAACAATACAATTAAATTAAATGTTTAAAAGATTTTTTTCAATTTTTTGAGCAGCAATTTTCTGCTATTTGATCCATTTTTTGCTATTTTATTCGAATTTTCGCTATTTTTTGGAGTTTTTTGCAATTTACTCGAAATTGAAGGCTGGACGGCCCAAACTGACTTGAAATTCGTATTCACCGGGTCGAAAAACATATCCGTAGATAGGTGGCACCCGGTGTACAGACAGTGTGTGCCAATGTAATTATCTTTTAAGAGCCACTAATCCTTGATGGATATAAGTTTCAAATTGGCCCTGCATATCAAATGTGTTTATGAGAAAAGTTTTCTATTAAAAATTCACCAGAAAGTTTGTAACTGTCGCCAATATTACTGGCAATTTGAAAATTTATGTTGAATGCTCAAGGAAAACGCATTAATACTTATTAGGCCACTGAATCATTGAATTTTGTGGAAAAAAGACTTCGAAAAAGGGAATTGAGCCGGTATTAGAAAAATTTGATACTTCATGTCCACATTGGCTTCGAGGTTGGATTTACCAAATCCAAGCCTTCCTTATTTCAGGAGTCCTATATTTAATGGTTCAAAATTTAAATTTGTTACCTTTGGTTCATCTCATTCAAGACCCAACTAATTAGGTTAGGTTGAACTAGTTGAGTTGTAGTCGCGTATAGACCGGTTTGGTCCATAGCGATTCCAGATGGAGTTCAATATCCAACCAAAGAAACAGTTGAAGGCAAACGATCATATGGGGGAAATGACCCTACGGAGAGTACAGGGCGAAGGTGGATACGGTATTCGAGGAAATGCATATGTATATGTGACTATAACATCCTGAAACCATTGTTTGCTTTTTTGCTCTTTTTCAGATAAGAAATGGGGACTTCAACTGAAGAAATTAAGAGAAAAACAGTTATGGGCGCTATATTTGCAAATCGCATCGATTTAGACATCTCAAATTTTCTTAAGAGGGCCAATCCATTTCTTCCGAAGGATCGCCGTGAATTGGAAGCATCTGGCGGCTATGCAGGATCTGCTGTAAAAAACAGAGTAAACACGAGAACCTTTCAGATACTGTCCGATCAGGAGGTTTTATTCAACAAGTGCAAGCAATCATTGACGGGGACCCTTCAAAATCAATGAAGATCCTAGAGAGGGAACTTAATGTTTCTTATCTGTCGAGTTGTCTATGAAGATCTCCGGTATAAATTGTACGTGGCATAATAGGTTGGTGCATGGCTATCATTCGGCAGTGATTAAGTTCAAATCTCCGGTCCTCAAACAGCGAAATGAATTTTTTCTAATAGCGGCGGCCCGTCGGCACACAATGGCAAATCTCCGAGTATATTTCTGTTATGAAAAAGCTCCTCATAAAAAACAATTTGCCGTTCGGAGTCGGCTTGGAACTGTAGGTCCCTACATTTGTGGAACTATATCAAGGCGCACGCCCCAAATAGAAGGAGGAACTGGATCAAATACTTAAATGAAGTGTACGCATCAATTAGTTATTTATTTTTAAACACGAGAACAGCGGGTTATCCAGTCCAGATTCTCAAACTATTTTTTTTTTAATTTCGTACAATCTTTAAAACGGTTTAGGTTAAAGCTTCCTATCATTGATTTTCGTTGCAATAAGCCTGGTGGGTTATCCAGAATGATTTTTGTTTTTTCTTTACTTCGTGTATAAGACAGGACAAGTTACTATTTCCTATGCCTCAAAATAGCTCTGCGCCTATAAATGGGGAGGCCGCCCCCTCCTGGTTAATTTAATTGGTATTTCGTTTCCAGTAATTCTTCTGTGCCCTATGGGGAATGATACCTGATTATTCAGGCCTAATATATTCAGCTTATGGCGACATTCCAGTACCAGTTTTGATGTCACCTGCAAAGAATTGAGAGCCTTGTTTGCTTTCTGGGTATCTGTAGCCTTGCAGATAGCTAAGCTGCGGCTGTTAAGTAAGCGCAGAAATTAGTGAGCCGAAGCAGGCTGATTTGCACCTATTTAGAATGCATTTAAATTGATGATTCACACCTTATTTTTTAGGGTACTCTGATCTCATGCAATCGGAAAGCTTCACTAGCACAAATATATAATTACGTGGACTTTCATTCATTCAACTCCCGCTGGCAATCGTTCTACTTATCTCTGTTCGTCTTTCGTCACTGCTGGTGTCACAATCAACTCGTCTTCACCAAGTCCACTTTTCTGGTATATCGGCTACGACTGTCTGGTATTTTGTGTCCCTGCGCACTCACCCGCTAGTGTTTGTTTGTCCCGCAGCTTGTCATTTACCATTAGAAAAGTTTGTCTGCGTTTCTTGTACGTCTGCATAACTGTCTGTCCTGCCATTCGTCCTTCTATTCAGCTGTCTCTCATTTGCCTCTTGATTTGCTTGCAGTTCCTGCTTGTTTTCTGAGACAACCCAGTTGCACTTCTACGTATTTATATATACATACATCTTCTAAGTCTATACTATACGTACGAGTATGTATAGGTACGCATCTATATTTTGATACATATGTACATACCTAAAAGCAGTTACTTACATTATTCAAACTTTCGACCGATGTGCTGGTGGCCTTGCCGCCCCGTATCAACACCTCTTGATCCTCCTGACCCATTTTAAAGTTCGTCTGCTACTGTTTTGCTGCCTCTGTTGTTTCGGTTTTTTACCACTTTTTGATAATACTTTTTCACTTTTTAGTACTTTCTTGATTGCTTGTGTATTTGTTTGCAGGCTGCTGGCAAAAAGTCGTAATTTGTTCTACTTCAATGTAGGAAGGATGAACGATGAACGAAATATAACAGCGAAAAAATAAGAGAATTAAGACACACAGCGTGAAAGTAAGCAATTTTTAAGTTTTTTTTGAACAATTTTGCATTTTTTCGATACTATCTTTCGGCGAATGGAGATTTTCTGCGAATGCGAGGATATTGATGCTAAATCAATTAATTGTAATTAACTGTTAATTTAAATCCAAAAGAAACTTTTAACATCGAAATCTGTATTGTAGTTTTTAATTTTTAATTAAATTTGCGAAAATGGTGGTTTCTATTTTGTTTGTGTGTGTCATTTATTTGCACTTTTTTAAACTTAATTTTCCCACCACAGTATTACTTCCGCCTTTTGGAGCCGCGATTTCAGCTGCACTCACGAAGGCGTTGTGCGATAATGGAGTTTTGCCACTTCTTTGCTATACTAATTTTACTCTTGTGCGGTTTCTTTTTTTAATTTATTAACTTGAATGTTTTGCCTCAAACTTTTTTATTTTCTTATATACTTGTACGTATGTATGCTATTTTTTTGGCCCATTCAATAAACACTTGAGCGATATCGTATGAACGTATTCATTCATTCGTCCTTCTCACCACCACAAATAACCTCCAGCCACAAAAATATGTTTTTTTTTCGTGTTGATTTTACTCTAATAATTTGCTTGTCACCTTTAATCAAATAGTAGGTGGTTGTGGCTACTTCCAATTACACTGGGAGGTACTGAGCGCGCCCGTTGACTACAGCAAACTGAGCTCTAAGCAAAGCAGAAGCGTTCGTACTGCCACTGGTGAATGAAAGATTAACTCAAATGATGCTCAGCGGTTAGGAGTTGAGTGAAGTAACTGATGGGGCTTCCAATTGCATATCAGTGGTATTCGCTTGCTATGCATTGTTGTAGTTGCGAACGACTGCTCTGACACTTGAGTGCTATTTGTTGATGGATCAACTGCCAGTTGCGTTTTCTGTTCCTCCTGTTTGGTTAGATTTTCTTATCTACTTTTTAACTAAAATTTCATTGTGACATTATACTCTCTAGACAAAGTAATTATCTCATTATGTTCTTAATCTGAAGATATCTCGGACTCGTTTTATCACTTCTTCACTTCCAAGTACAAAATTAGCATACCAGTGGGACTAATTTAAACATGAAATGCTATAAAATACTCGTAGAACATAAACTAAATTTAGCTGGTTCTACTGCTTCGCAAAAGGAGTTTCAGTGGTCAATTCGCACTTTCATACTTTTCGTATTTCTAATCAAACTTCAACTCATTTTTTTTTATATTTATAATGAACTTTATTAAACTAAATATGTACCATTTTCGTCGACCACCTTTTGCCATTTTTCTTCTAGAGACATTATTCCATCAGTGAAAAATTTTTGTGGTTTCTCGGCGAAAAGCTGCGACAAGTAATTTTCACAGGCTTCTCTTGAAGCCAACTTTACTTTATTAAGGGAGTTCTGCATTGACCGAAACAAATGGTAGTCCGATGATGCACGGTCAGGGCTATATGATGGATGCATCAAAACTTCCCAGCCAAGCTCTCCCGAGTCATCAAAGATGTGTGTGGCCTAGCGTTGTCCTGATGGAAGACGACGCCCTTTCTGCTGATCAGTTCTGGCCGTTTTTTTTCAATTGCTTGCTTCAATCTCATCAGTTGTTGACAGTAAAGTGTAGAATCAGTCGTTCGAGCGGGCTGGAGCATCTCATAGTGGATGATTCCTTTCCAATCCCACCAAACACACAGCATAACCTTTGGAGGCGTCAATCCTGGCTTTGCGACCATTTGTTGAGCTTCACCACCCTTGCACCATGATCTTTTTCGCACATTATTGTCGTATTTGATCCACTTTTCGTCTCCTGTTACCATTCGCTTCAGAAATGGTTCGATTTCATTTCGTTTCAGCAAAGAATCGCAGATGTTAATTCGGTCCATTAAATTTTTCACAGACAATTCATGTGGTACCCAAACATCGAGCTTCTTTTTGTAACCAGCCTTTTTTAAACGGTTCAACACCGTTTGATGATGGATGTTTAGCGACTTGGCGATGTCATGGCAGCTTATGTGATGGTCCTGGTCAATCTTTTCCATCATTTCATCGACTTTTTCAACGATAGGTCGACCGGAGCGAGGTGCATCTTTCACATCGAAATTTCCAGAACAAAAGCGAGGGAACCATTGTTGTGCTACACGAACTGATACAGCATCGTCTCCGTAAACTTCACAAATTTCATTGGTGGCATGCGTGGCATTCTTCCCTTTTTTATAAAAAAATTTCAAAATATAGCGAATTTCTTCATTATAACAGCTATAACTTTTTTTCAACTTCTCCGAATTTAATTTTTTTTTTTGGTTAAATGAAGCTTAAAATGTCACTTTTCTAACACCATATGATATGACACAATGTGATTGGTAGCACTGGAGATAGATGACTCCAACGACATCTATTGATGACAAAATATGAAAAGACTTTTTCGACTACCTAATATTTATAATATGTTTCCTTCTTGTTATTGGGGCGTATGGAATCACATTGAGAATTGCAGCAGCTTTCTTTTCCTTTAAGTAATAGAAACTTATGCTAAATATATTAAAGGTATAAAAGTGTGTTTTTTTAAGATGATGTGAAACAACATCCAAACGTACGCCACAAATAGGAGGAGGAGCACGGCCTCCTAACCTCCCACACCTAACAGAAGTGTACGCGCCAATTATCATTGTTTTTTGTTTTAAATGGTAATACAAAACAGAAAAATTGTTGGAATTAATTTTTTTTAATATAATCTGGTTATATTTTCATAGATATATTTTAATACGTCCGTCGCGGCTAAGAGTCATGTACATAGTCCATTCGATCAGTCTACTTTTTCCAATAAATCTGAATAACAAATACCTATAAATGAGCCCAATTAACAAAAATTCGCCGCCAACGATAGTTATTGCATGACCTCTGGTTTATAGACACGAAAGCCAAGATCCTTACGTAAAATTTTCCATGTAGTCCAAGGCAAAGGACAACAAGTTTAGACCGACGACGAATCGACATTTCGGCATCTTCTTCAACACTTCTCTATGAACGTCGCGACCAGAATTATTTTTTTCAAAGTAAATTTCAAAAATCGGGGGGAGACTTTTGATCCATTCATGGCTATTCAATTTCGTTCAATGCTGCAGAGGGATCTAATTTGTCAAACTCAATGCCAAGCCACTTTGCCTTATCGACTTCAACATTAAGTGTTGTACTCCCTTTTTCGGCATTCTTTGCTAAAAGAAAAAATTAATCCTAATGTACATGGTAAGTGTGTTGATACATAAATAAAATTATTAAAATTTTTGCCAAACAGATATTTACGCAAACGGTACTTAAATTGAAGTGTGCTGGGTGGTCAATGGCCTCATACCTCATGGCGCCAAAGAAATGATCCAAGCCATGTTGGTTCAAATTGTCCGTTAAAATTCTTTGAACTCTGCTTTTTTGCTGGACGTAGTAGCATAAACCTATAAATGACGTATTCGTGGTAATTATTTGTCTCTGAAATGCTGCTTAACTGGTTTTCATTGGAATAATGGGATTTGACATAACTGAAGTCATTTTGTTTAATATATAAATCTGCTTTTCAATTTCGTAGCCAAATGGGTTCTTGAATACGGTGTAGGTAATATTTTCGAATTTTGAATTTAGTGTATCGAACCAATCGTTCACCAACTGCATGAATTCGGCACAACTGCATGCGTTGTGCAAACTATGGCCAGTGGAATGACAGCGTTTTATGGCACTCGCTGTAGTATTCATATAACATTCGTAACGGTCAAAAGTCCTTCCGATAGCATAAACACAATCGACTTAGTTCTTTTGCACAAAAAACACGTATTGCACGGCATTTCCCTTGTAGTTCTATTTTTTTATATTGCTTAAAAATTTATTTTACCAACTTCCACAGCTGAAACATAGTTTCATTCGGGTTGAAGCTAATGGCAATTAATGAAACTCTTCAACTAACACCTACATTCAAACGAATTGTCAAATAAGTACGAGTATACTTACATTTTTTGTTTTGGCTTCTTGACTCACTGTATACATTGTGGCCAAACCATACTGAACAGAAATGATAACACAGTTTGTCATTCTCAGCTGTCGAACCATAGTTATCGATAGTTCTCATGCAGCCTAAAAAAAAACCTTTAGTTCTTTTAATGGGCTCAGAATTGGAGCAATTTGTGGAAAATTTTGAATACTTGAAATCTCAAGATAATAAGAAATATTTAGATTTTATGTGTATCAATGGATTTATTTTCCACAATTTTCTCTCCTCGCAATAGTTTTATAGCCGCTTATTGGGCAACAGTTGGATACAGGACTAAACCGGCAACAGTTTTATAGTCGCAACATTAAGGATACAGGATTCTCCCCGCAACATTGCATTATAGCAACATTAGTCGGCTTAATACTATATGTGCCTCCATTTGTGGGACAACATCAAGACGCACACCAGAGTCATTTATGTTTATAAATATAATCCTTTGCGGATGAATTAAATATTATGGCAAGCAAATGGTCTCCAAAATAGGTACAGGAAGTAACATCGGTCCCAAAAGCTTTAGACCCATCAGCATGACCTCTTTCATGCTGAAAAGTCTCGAACGACTGGTGGAACTGCGCATACGTCAGAAGTCGCTGAAGGCTCACCCTCTGTCTCTATTTCAGCATGCCTATCAGAGTGGAAAATCCTGCGAGTCGGCACTGCAAAACCTTGTTGCTAGGGTAGAGCTGGCCATCGACAGGAGGGACTACACTATGGGCATCTTTTTAGACATAGAGGAGGCGTTTGATAATGCCACTTTTGATAGTATGTGTAACTCTGCTAGTAGGCACGGGGTAGACCGGGTGCTAGTAAATTGGATTCGTTCGATGCTGGTCCAAAGAATCGTTTCGGTGCGAGCAGAGGAAGATCTGTTGGTGTCATCTGGGGTTAATAGAGGCTGCCCCCAAGGCGGTGTGCTGTCTCCATTGCTCTGGTGCATGCTAATCGATCCTCTACTCACCACTTTAAACGATTCGGGAGTCTACGCACAAGCATATGCGGACGATGTTGCTTGTTTGGTAACAGGCCCTTCGCTTATGAACATCTGCAGGAAAGTGCAGAAAACTCTGGATCGTATTGACACTTGGTGCTGTGCGAATGGGCTATCGGCAAATCCCGCTAAGACTGGTATTGTCCTCTTTACCAGAAAGAGGAAGCTTGATGGACTCGTTCTGCCAAAGCTAAAATTAGTCACAATCCAGCTATCCAAGGAAATTAAATATATTGGAGTAATCCTCGATAGTAAGCTCCTATGGAAATCACACGTTGAAACAAAGACATCCAAAGCACTGACAGCTTTCTGGCAGTGCAAAGGTGTCTCTGGGAAAACGTGGGGTCTCTCTCTTGGCAAGGTCCTATGGATCTACACGGCTATGATAAGACCCATTATCACCTATGCATCAGTGGTCTGGATGAGTAGACTCTCTGTAGTGGGAGTCAGGAGGACCTTATCCAGACTACAACGCACTGTGGCCATCTGTTGTACCGGAGCTTTTCCGACTACTTCAGGCCCGGCACTAGATGCTCTGATTGGTTTACCACCACTTGATGCTTTCATCCAAGGAGAGGCCGTAAAGGCCATCTGCAGACTGAAACACAGTGGGAACTGGTACGGCCCTTGTCCGGCATTGGAACACAGAGAAGGCATGGACATCGATCCAACGATTTTCTCCATGCCCCTTGACTCCATGCCATCAAGAGTCGTACTTAAAAAGAGATACAGTGTAGTGCTACCAGAGGCTCTGTTGTGGGGAGACTCAGAAAATGAGCCCGGTAAACACTGTTTTCGCATTTTTACGGATGGCTCCAGGACCGAGCATGGCTTTGGCTCTGGGGTCTACGTGGAATCCAGCGGGACAAAACTGCACTTTGCTCTTGGAATGCAAGCATCTGTGTTTCAAGCGGAGGTGTATGCAGTTCAAGAAGCGATGAACTTTCTTGTGGAAAAACGATGGAGAGGCAGATCTATATGTGTCTGCAGCGACAGCCAAGCTGCGCTTATGGCCTTAGATTGCCCTCCAACCACATCAGGGGTAGTATTGAATTTGAATTTGAAGAGGTCGAGCCAAGGAGCACCAGGAGATTTGGTGGCTCCTAAAACACTCAGGCTAAAAAGCCCATTGTATTTAAAGCTCTGGAAAGGGGGTAGATAGTCAAGGAGGGAGGGAGAAAAGTATCAGAGAAAGAGATAGGAAAGAATAGAGACAGAGATAGAGATAGTTAGTCCTGTGAGAATTTTCCAGATTCTTTGGCGAATCTGTAAATATCCTCCAGTTTTAGAGAACGAATATCACTCATTCCCATGACATCTGAACCCAATACCCGTAGTCGCGCTCTAGCAAAGGCAGGACACTCACAGAGAAAGTGCTCAGTGCTATCCGCCTCCTCCAAGCAGGACAGGCATACCGGGTCCTCGATGATTCCAATGGTGGCCATATGCTGACCCCATGGGTTGTGTCCCGTAATGATGCCGACCATCAACCGAATGTCTTTCCTTTTAAGTTTTAGTAGAAAGTTTGACAGTTTTCTGTTCGGACTTGTCACAAAACACTTTGCAGTTCTGCAGCGTTCTAGACCGGACCATCGCTCTTTATGTAGATTGCCTACATAATCGTTGATCCAATTCTTGATTCCTGCGGGACTGATTCCGATTATTGGCTCTGGCCCCTGTGGGGGCACCGCTGATCCACGGTTGGCCAATTCGTCGGCGATTTCGTTTCCTTGAACACCGGAGTGTCCTGGAACCCATATAAGTACAAGCCTGTTTTGTCTTGCGACAGAATTAAGCTTCTTCTTACATTCTTGAACAATCTTTGAGGTTTGCTTCGCGTTCTCCAGGGCCTTCAATGCAGCCTGACTGTCACTGAAGACTCCAATCTGTTTCCCGCTCCATCTCCTCTCGATTATCCATTCGGCTACTTTTAGGATGGCAAAAACTTCTGTTTGGAAAACAGTTGCCATTCCCCCCATAGCGTAGTGATACTTATTACTATCGTTTAAGTACCATCCGGCTCCAGACCCTATTTCAGTCTTGGACCCATCGGTAAAGAAAATATCCGTCAAACCTCCCTGCATGCCTCCTGGATTGCTCCATTGCTCACGCAATGGAAATCTGACATCAAATTTCCTTCCGAATGAAACTGTGGGTATCAGGTCATCTTTAGGTGCCAAAAACAGTGGACACTGCTCCGACAGCAACTTAAAGATTTCTCTGTGTCCCGAAGTTCCATCTTCGTGCCAGAGACCATATTTATGGAGTCTGCACATTGCTTTTATTGCTTCCTGTTGTATCTTAAGATCCAGGGGGAGCAAATCGAGCATAGCATTTAGGGCATCACCAGAGGTTGTACTCATGGCACCCGTGATGCATAAACATACACTTCTTTGCAGCCTGTATAGTTCCCGGATTGTGGACTTAACCATGCTCCGTCGCCACCAGACCACAGAAGCGTAAGTGATGATTGGTCTGATAAGTGCCGTGTATATCCATAGGACCACAGCAGGTTTCAGGCCCCAAGTTTTGCCAAAGGCTCTACGGCATTGCTGAAAAATCTTCAATGCACGATTCACCTTCAGTGAAACGTGTGTCTCCCAGGTCAGCTTCTTATCCAAGATTACTCCTAGATATTTAACTTCGTTGGAGAGACCAAGTGTCACACCTTTCAGTGTTGGAAGACTGAGTCCATCCAATTTCCGTTTTCTCGTAAACAAGACTATGGTTGTTTTGTTCGGATTAACGGAAAGACCTTGTCTCATGCACCAATCATCGATTTTGTCAAGGATCCTCTGCACTTTCGTGCAAAGCCTCCTTAAGGATTTATCCGATGTTAGCGCACAGACGTCGTCCGCATATGCTTGGACGTGAAATCCGAGTTCCTGCATCTCCGCTAATAGGGAGTCTACGACGAAGCACCACAGCAGCGGAGAAAGAACACCCCCTTGGGGACATCCTTGCTTGGCCCTGACTGTGATTTGCTCGTCGCCGCTCCCACCAGCGGTTAACAGCCTCTCAGAGAGCATGGAGTATATCCATTTTATAATGGCTTGATTAACTCCATGTCGTTCGGCAGAAGAACATATCGAGCCGAAAGTGGCATTATCAAAAGCCCCCTCAATGTCCACGAACACGCCCATTGTGTATTCGTCAGCTTCCAGCCCAGCTTCAATCTTGCTAACAAGATCGTGTAAGGCTGATTCACATGATTTTCCACTCTGGTAAGCGTGTTGGTTTCTACTAAGTGGACTTATCGGCAATCAGGGGTAGTGAAGTCCTGTAAATCCATGCTGAACTATTTCGGTAGTCATAATAGCCTGATGCTAACATGGGTCCCGGGACACGTGGGTATCGCGGGTAACGAGACCTCTGACTCCTTAGCTAAGATGGGCTCTGAGGCCAACTTCTTTGGCCCAGAGCCCGCTTTGCCACTCCCCTCTGCCGCCATCACGACCACGGTTAGCAAATGGATAATTACCACCCACAGGCGAGCTTGGCAGGCTGAGAGAGGCTGCAGATGGACAAAACTGATGTTACCTGTCATGTCCGATCGACTGTGGCAAACCCTTCTGTCATTAGGCAGAGGGGAGTGTAGACGGCTGGTTGGACTGATGACGGGCCACTTTCTGTGGGCAAAGCACATGGGAAGGTTGGGCATCTCAGACAGTGTACTCTGCCCCACACTTCCTGTGTGTCTGCCCCGCCTTCGCTCGAATCAGGTTTGAGGTCTTTGGCACTGATGTGTTAAGAAGCGACCATCTTGGCTCCTTGGCACCATAAGATCTACTCAGATTTCTTCGGAGATCGGGTAGATTTAAAGAAAATTAAAAGGGAATCCAAGTGTAGTACAATGGACTCAATTAATGTCTGAGTGTTGCACTTGCTAGTTGTCCCGACAAAAAAAAAGAAAAAAAAAAACAAAAAAAAAACAAAAAAAAAAACATCGGTCTTCTGAGAATGGGGAGAACTTTTTTGTGCGAAACTTATATTTTTTAACCTTTACACAACCTTCTACACACATGACAGTGAATATGATTGACAGAGTAGAAGTCGACAACTTCAATTCAAGTCAAACTTCCTCTTCCCTTAGTGAGCCTGAAGCTTTCGAAGCGGTGCTAAACCTATTATATGTTTTTTTCCTAAAGTGGCATTCATTTGGAACTCGTAATTTCTATAAAATTTGCATTTTTTGTTTTCTTTCATCATAAACATGTTAATATTTTCATGGAAACTAAGAAAAACTCAAAATTGTGTAAACGATTCCTTAGCAGTAACCTTTTCCTGCCCCCTTTTGAAGAATGATTTTGATTTGAATGTACAATATTATTGGTGCCGAAACTGCTCTCGCTTATCTGTCAGTGATTGACATTTTGCAGGGAGGTATTCCTAACAACATTCAAAGGCGCCTGACAGTTCCACGTAGTAGTTCACGCTCCTATGGATCGATTCATCGACTGCGTAAGGCCGTGATTTCCTCTTTCCCTCCTATTTATGCATTGAATTTCAAATAAAAGTATGCGATATCGTTTTGTGTAATGTTGTTGTGCTATTGCTTGGCGTTCATATGATTTATGATCAACGCTGTCTACTGTCCATTACAGTGAATTATTGTGTCCTGTACGTAGCAGCGTTACGCTGCTGTTGTTCCGCTGTTGCCACATCGATAGACAATTTATCAATCATTGGTGTTGTATACAGAACAGTGCAACAACAACAAACATTGAAAATTGTAAATGTGTACGTACATACCAGAACTTAAAATAAACACTACCCACATACATATACACGAGTACATATTCTAGTATGCAGAATAAATTTTGTAATGTTGAGTGCATCCGCACCAGCATTCGATCAGAAGCTCCAAATCGTGTTGCCACTTTAGAATGTTGAAGAGATATGTAAATATGTGTGTATGTAAGGGAGTGTATTTGCATGCTGATTGCCTTTTTGCTATGCAGAGTATTTTGTTATCCTTTCTACTATGAAATATGACTGTTTGCACTTCCGCAACAACACACACGTACACACACGTACACACACATTACCTTGTTTAAATAGAAAACTATGAGTTGTGAATAAATTGTATTTACAGCAGGCATGGCAGTGAATGGGTTAATTGCCATTCATTTGCGCATTAGCACCCAATGTTTGTTCGTTTTGATGGAGTTTTGAAAAAATGCAATGTCTGAAAATACACTATATAGACGTTGTTGCCATGTGACCATATTTGCTGGGCATGTTAAATATTCTTTTTTTACTTATTGTTCAATATTTGCTTTCGATTCAAATGCAACAGTATTGCCAGCTGCAATACAAGTGATTTTTGCACATCCATCACAATTGACAGCGAAATTTGACATTTATAAATCCAATGAAAGCAATTTGCTTGGGATGTTGAAAATAGGAAACGCGTCAGCGGAGTGAGTACTCAATTTTCACTTTTGTATTTATTGTTGTTCTAGCTGTATAAACCCTACCTAAATCAGGCGCACTTTATGGAGGACGCGTAAAACGCAATGAATCGAGGGGGATGAGTTCGAGTCATGCAAGGCAACTAGAGGCATTTTGATTGCAACTTTAAGCTGACAGTTTCTTTTCGATAGGGGTATAATTCCATATTCATAAGGTGATATTTTATTGACCCATTCCCACGACAGCTGATTCTTTTCACAGAAGTGCTTTACTTAGTGATTTTTATTATCTTCGACTTAAGCCGATACATATGTATGTATGTAATGGGCGTGTTTGGCCGAGCTCCTCCTCTTATTTGTGGCATGCGTCCACCAATGGGAGATCTACAGTTTTAACACGATTCCGAACGGCAGATAATTTATATGAGAAGCTTTTTTATAACAGAAATTCGCTCGGAGGTTTACCATTGCCTGCCGAGGGGCGACCACTAGCAAAAAAAACTTTTTCTTCGTTTTGGTGTTTCATGCAGATTCAAACCTACGTTCTCCAAATTCCGAATGGTAGTCACCGCCAATCGCCTATGGCGGCCGCCTACATACAAACATATACTACTGTGGGCAAAAAGTAAGGTGAATTTATTTGTCAAACTTCGCGGGATTAAAATTTCGCTCTAGTTATTTTTTTCATGAGTTGGCAGCACTGTTAATAACATCTAGGCCAATTTTCATGTGAATGTCATTATCAGTAATATATTTACGCTTGTGTTTACCAAACGACCAAGAGTGCATTTTTCGATTTTTACAATGTCTGATTTGATTGAGCAGAGAAGTGCCATCAAATTTTGTTTGCGGAATGAAATTTCGGCTGCGGAAACGTTTAGCAAGTTGCAGAAGGCATTTGGTGATTCGACCATGTCGCAGAAAAATGTTTATAAGTGGTACAAAGACTTCAAAGAGGGTCGAGAACGTGTTGATGACTTGGAGCGCTCCGGACGACCATCGACCTCAACAGATAATCAACACGTCAATAAAGTGAAGGAGTTAGTGCTCAAAAATCGTCGGTTGACTGTTAAAGACCTTACTGATATGATCGGAATATCAGAAGGATCTCTGAAAACCATTTTGAAAGACCATTTGGGCCTTCGAAAAGTCAAATCTCGTGTGGTACCGAAAACTCTCAATTTATTGGAAAAAAGTCGTCGCGTTGATGTGTGTGAAACAATGCTTTCAGACTATCAGGACAAGCTCAAATGCATCATTACGGGAGATGAGACTTGGATTTATGCTTAAGACCCTGAAACAATCGACGAATCAAGCGAATATCGTGCTAAAGGCGAGGCCAGACCGAAAAGAGCACGTCAAAGTCGTTCAAAAATAAAGGTCATGATGACAGTTTTTTTCGATTTTCGTGGTGTGGTGCACTATGAATTCCTTCCACCTGGCCAAACTGTTAATAAGGAATATTATTTGAGCGTTATGCGTCGTTTACGTGAAGCAATTCGTCTAAAAAGACCAGAATTATGGGCCAACAACTCTTGGTTTGTGCTTCACGATAATGCACCGTCTCACACTGCACTCGTTCTTCGTGACCATTTCGCCAAAAATTCCACGCTATCGTTCCGCAACCACCGTATTCGCCTGATTTGGCTCCGTGTGACTTCTGGCTATTCCCTAAACTCAAGAGACCACTCCGGGGAACGCGTTTCGAGTCGATTGAGGAGATAAAAGCTGAATCGAAGAAGGTGCTGATGGCTATACCGGATATGGACTATTTGGCGTGTTTCAGGGATTGGAAAAATCGTTGGCATAAGTGTATTTCATCGAGAGGGGATTATTTTGAAGAGGATGAAATTGATTAACAGGAATAAATGAAGATTTTTCATTTTACAACCAAATTCACCTTACTTTTTGCCCACAGTATTTGGAGAAGTTTGCCAGCATTACGAGGCCTTCCATCAGAGAGCATGCATGTCATGTAAAATCTGTTATCTAAAAGTGGCGCAAAATTGATAATCGAATTTTGTTTTTGAATAATCCTCTTACTAAGTAAAGCAAATGTTTTTGAGTAATGCGAATCTTTATTTTGACCTTTATGCATTCCATTGCTCGTCTGTTTGTGTACTGCGGCTGTCTAATTCCCAAATGACAAACATGATGACGTTCGATGCCATTTGCATAAATTATAAATGTTTTCATTTATTACAGGGTTGTTAATTTTGCGCCACTTTTTTCATTTAGATAATTGGTTTTTACATGGCATTTGCAAACGTCTCCGAACAAAACAAAAAAGAAACGTGTCCGACGAGTTGAGATAACGGTTCTACCTCACTAGGTTTTTATAATGGAAAATGTTGTTTTTTTTAAAGCACTTAGAGTTTCGTTTCTATGCGGTTGACTTAACAATTTTTAGACGCATTTCCTGTATTTACGTATATTCTGTCTTTACAAAATGATCTTAACGACTTTGCTAATTGGAGTAGAACAAATAAATTACCTCGTAATATCGAGAAATGTTTCCTATAACTTTTTCTAAAAACATAAACTGCATGTTGAAGTTACCCTTTCTACTGGACGCTAAAGCTTATTCTAATCTAGCATTTCTCCGCCGGCAAAGACTTTGAAGATCCATAAGTAAGTAAAATTGTGTTTAATTATTTAGTCCGATCAAAGTTGGAATATTCACTTACTGTAAAAAAAGGCGATTTGAGGTAATAGTTTTAGTAAATAAATTAGGTTCATTTGCATTTGACTGCTGTTAGATAATTAGAAACGTTTTCTTGCGAGAAGTTGTAGTTGGTTTTAAAGTTATTCATCCAACAACAACAAAAATAATATGCATTTTATAGATCACTTTCACTGCTCATCTAGGTCAAGTGGCTAAAATCGATATAAGTTTTAAAAAAGAGATCCGTTTATGCTTGTTTTATTGTTTTTTTAGTCCATTGTTGAATTTTTAGAATTTTGATTAATAAAAAAACGTATTAAGTGGTTTTGATAGCGAGTATAACCTCTCTTTATAGTACTTCTAAGACACATTTCACCAGACACATGTGTCCCTGAAATCCCACAGTTTTTTAATCATGTGTGATGAAATGCCATTATACTAAGTAGTTTCCATTTTGATATTACTCGGCTTATGTTGGCGTATTTTTCTTTTTAAAATAGGCCCATATTTTCAATGGGATTAAGGTCGTATTGCTCTCAAGTTATTTCATTTCTGTGATTCTTTGTCATATTATATCGCCCGTTATATGACTTCAGGAATGAGGTCACTTGAATCGAGAATAATCATTCAATCAGTTTGAATTTCAGGTCAAGCTAATTAAAGGTAACCAACATTTTTTATTAAATTTCATGAGTTCACTTCGATTGCAATACAAAATTGAGTAGTTTTGACTTAGATTTTTTACTCCCGAGGTCGCGTTTGCCTGAATCTTTATTCTGTTCATCATATATAATAAGAAAATACTATTTTGAAAGATTCTAAAATGTTGCTCGAAACGAACAAAGAGAATACATAATTCATTTAACTTCATTAAGTGGTTTTACATACATATTCAAACTTTCTTCTAAACTTTTTCCAAACCGGCCACCTTAAGTGTTTGTCATTTATTTACTGCCACTGCCAAACATAATTTGATTGAGAATATGAGTCGTTTAATTAAAGTGGAATATCCGTCAGTATTATTGGGATTTCTGCAATCAAAACGTTTGCTCCAGCACCACAGCAGGCAAATTTCCATTACAAAATGTTGGCGGATTTAACTAGATCACGTAGTCTGTAATATTTCAGGAACTCTTATTTAATAAAGGGCTTACGTGGCGGCAGGCGGCAATCCAGGAGGGTTAATATCAGCTGATGTGGGTTAAAATCAGATATAAAGATTCTGCCACAGCTTTACATTCGGAGGGCATTAAGGCATTAACTGTATCCACCCGCTCATTGGTAGCTGATAATGGCCCCTATTATGAGTTGGATTCGATCTTCGTTACTCGATGGTTGTCCAAGATCGAAAATCGAATGCCAATTTAGTATTATGAGCGGTGCATGCCTGTCGAAATTTTCGTTGTATACCGAATTTAGAGTCGAATGCAATTTTGCTTTCGATTGAGTAGCGTATTGTGGGAAAATTTGTTAAAATGTAAGTAAAGTTGTTTGCGATTATTTATTGTTTTATAGTAACCAAATAATAAACATATACTAATTTTGTTAATTTTATGCAGGTCGAAAGTCGTGAGTACCAAACAGCAATTAGAAAGGCTAATGGAAGAGAATGCACAATTCGCAAAAGGGATTTACACAAAAGTTCAAGCAGCAAAAAAATGGCAGGAGTTTACAACGGAGCTGAATTGATTGGAACCATCAGTTAGAACGGCAGTAAAATATATTAAGGTTAATAATGGTTTTTTTTAGTGAAAGAAACTATGAAACTATGGCGTAAAGGTTTTTATTTAATACTTTTTAGTTTTTTCCAAAATATTCTAAGAATTTATTTTCTTATGTTTTCTGCTTTTCCGTTATATGACTCCACTTCAATATCTCCAGCATCATCGTTGAGGGTCTCATCGGATAACTCTTCATCCGGAAGTTGAACATTGTAAAGCAGACAACTGTTGTGCAAAGCTGCACATACATTATTAATTTGTGTTGTTTTTTTTTTTTTTTTTTTGATAATAGTGGAGAGCTCTTACCTGCAACAAACATCTAAATCGGGTTTTCAATACTCCAATTGTTCTCTCAATGATACTTCTCGCTTAGCAAGTTGTTCGTTGTATGTCCTTTGTGGAGACCCTCCCGCGGAGTTTCTGAACGCCGTCATTAAATATGGTTTTGGAGCGTATCCAGCATCACCTGAGGCAGACAAAAATTATTAAAAACGGAATTTCAATTGGTGTTTATTGCATATCGAGGAGCCAAGTATTGCGACGGTCATTGAGATGTTGCTCTTCTAAATGCGCTTTCAATGGCGACATGTTGAAAGCCATGGAGTCATGAGTAGCTCCTGGATTTTTCGCATTTATATAAGTTCTTTTCATTGTTTGATCACAAACCTAAAAGTTCGCATTGAGATGAATCGTCGAACCGCAACTCCGTTGTACTCATTTTCACAAAAAAATACTTTTTGTAACTTTTCAAAATGTTGTTAACAAAGAATTTCAATACAATCGCTTTTTCTTTTATTTTGATTTGCTGTATCAACTGAAAAAAATCATCTATTGTAAATGCGTCGAGCGATCGAAATTCACAATAGTCCTATTCTTCAGCGAATGAGCACCATAATACCAAATGAAAATTCGTTCGATCATAATAAGGGTCAATATTGCTCCAGCATTAAACCAGCCCCTGCGACTTAGTTATAAGATTGCTAATTTCAGGGTAACCTTAATCAGATTTTTAACATTTTGAATCAAAACGCAAGCATTTGTGAGATCTATGTACCCATTTGTATGAAACTCACTGCTTCGTATTTTCAGCAAATTATTAATAAAAAGTGAATTTTCTTTTCCTGATAAAAGAGTTCTCATATTTCTTAAGCTATTACGGTTTTATATTATATATAAAAAGATACCAAAGGTAAGAAATTTCGAAAGATGCTTTCACCTCGTTGGCACATTTGTAGCATTTAATCTTCCCCCAAAATATTGAAATTAAAGTATCGGTAGTTTCGGTTTTTTTTCTCTAAAAACACTTTCTCACCAACTTGATTTAATCCAACCTTATTGATTTTTAAACAATAAGTCGCATACAAAATTTTCACAAAAAATGTTATGGGGCAAAACCCAATGAAAAATATAGAAATGCAAAAGCAAAATAGCGTAGCATCGCTAACTCAAAGAACGAAAAAGCAGGACGCGACAAAACCATTGAGCAGAACGTGAGCACACATTTTCTCATCTAAGAACACCAGCCACAATATACAAAAATAGCTTCTTTGAGAAAAAAGTAGTATTTTTGTATAAAAAATTTCGTTATATTAGTAAATAATTTACTAATTTTATTCATGCAGTATATTTCAAAGTCTAACAACAAAGAACAAATCTTTCAGTGAATTGATTTGCTTTTGATGTAACAGTAATAATTGCATAACACAATTGCATATTCCCACGCCCCTATTGTATAGTAGACTCCTTTAAATTATGTTAAAATAATCCCTGAACGCAAAGCTTTAAAATGCAAGAACCAAGCAAATCGGAGTACTCTGCTCGAAGTTATTACATTACATACGTATTTCGCGACTTTATTTTATAAAGTGTAGGTATGTATATGTAGATACTCAATAAACGAAATGAAAATGAAAAAATGAAAGTTATATTATTCAGTGGATTGTAGTCCAATGCCTATGTGCATAGATACACGGATGATAGATTTGACCATCCGAAGCAAAATTGTAGCACTAATTTCGGCCGCTACGTCACCAGGAATTCTGCATCAGGATTCTGCACGTTCATTCACTCGTCATTGTTCAGGCGGCAACGAAGAAATGTGAGCGATGGCTGTGCTGATTTTTTCGTATATCTTATCTTTCGTTTTTTTGTAAATAATTACCCCACTTACGATAGCCAATCAGCTGATTCCTACAAACTGAGAGGGGGTTAACGGTTTGATGTTGGCCCACCTCTGCTTTCTGAACATCGTGCATGGGTATGCTAAAATGCACATTAAGTGTAAGGTGGTATATTGCCTATTATTCGTTCCCACGGCAGCCACTTCTTCGTTACCTGCACGACCCACATTTGTAAGTATATCTGGCAAAGTATTGTCCCTTCGTCAGCATGAACTAGGCTTTTGTGAGAAATGTTTTTGCTGTTACAACAAAAGCTGCAATATCACCAGATATTCTTCATCTTTTTCTTGATTGGCGCGATTACCACTTACGAGATTTTAGCCGAGTTTAACCGGTTGGACACATCAAGTGAAGCCAAGTCCTTCCTCACCTGATCTTTCCAACGCAGAGCAGACCTATCTCTTCCCCTGCTACCACCAGCTGGTATCACATCGAATACTTTTTGAGTCGAAGCGTTTGTATTTATTTGGACGACATGACCCAGCCAACGAAGCCGTAGAATCTTTACTCGCTGCGTAAAGGATCTTTACTACAGCTCATTGTTCCATCGCCTACGATACTCGCCGTCACCAACGTGCAAAAGCCCAAAAATCTCTCGAAAAATCTCTCAATCACCGCAATGGACGCCTTATTGGATATTGTCATCCAAGCTCCAAACTTCTGCGCGATACCTTACGACGGTCATGATGAGAGCCTTATTTAGAGTGTTAGTTTTGTTCATCGAGAGAAGACTTTTCTACTTAGTCCAAAGTAGCACTTGTTGGCAAGATAGATTCCCCGTGGGATTTCAAGGCTGACATTGTTATCGGTGCTAATGCTGGTTTCTAGATAAACTTCGAAATCATAACTGTCAACATTGACGTGGGTGCCGATTCGAGAGTGCGCTGACTGTTTGTTTGATGATAGGAAATACTTCGTTTTGTCCTCATTCACCACCAGACCAATTTGGTTTGCCTTTTATTTCGTTCACAGAAACTCACAAAATGCAAAAAACGGCCGCGATTTCTAAAACAAATATCATTGCTTGGTTCTATCTCCTGACTGCCATTTAAGTCATATTCAGGATCGAGTTCTTCTGATCTTCATGGAGGTCTCTTAGTAACTGTTTTATGGATACGATTTCCTGTTGGGTAACTATGCATTGTACTTTTGTACATACATACATACATATGTATGCGCGTTGATATTATTTTACATATTTTTACTTTTCAAGATTGTAGGTGCTTACTACTTTAAAGTAAATATAAGCGGTGAGTCAACTTTGCATTACACACTTTAAGGGTTTCACCGATTGAGCGTCTGAGCGTTGGTGGCTGGAAATTGAGTTGCTAAACGAGTGCATTTCTTTTTAGCTTCAGTTGAAAGCTGCCACAACTAGGTTGGGAGCAAACAATGGACACCTAATGTGTAAAGCTACACATACAGACACAGAAAATAATTGCATAACATATCTGTATATTTCTTTGTACTCCTAGCAATAATTACTCTATTACTGACAGTTGCAGCAAGACAAATTCTTACTAACAAAATGTTTACTTAGAATGGGTTTGGCTGAGTGTAAATGTGTACGTACATACGTGTATACGTACATAGATATGCATGTGTGTGGTTGTTTCTGGCGTAATAACAACAATTTAGCAAAAAATGACGAGTCTCGCCGGTGCTATTGTGTAGAGTAGTGCAGCGCAGTCTACTCAACACAGCGATGAATGATTGCAATGACAGTGACAGTGATGCATTGTGCTGGACAAGCTTAGTGCAATGCACTCTGAGTTCTCATTTCTATGCTGCTACATTTTCTTACGCTAGCTTTGTTTAGCTCTTTTTGTTTTTACTTGGTTTCGTTTTGGTTTTGCTGCATAAAAAGTACAGCCGAACGCGTTTTTGGTTTTTAGTTTGGCATTGCTTCGTTTGGTATGATATTCCAAATGAAGTGCATTTTTGGCAGCCATCCAAAGAGGTTTGACTACTAATCAGAAAGCATTTACCAACTATTTGAACATTATTCTGGTAATCACTTTCACACCATCGGTGATAATGAAAGCCGCTTATGAGTAGTGAGCAAAAGAAGCAAAACTGAGATTTTCCACCAACGGGATTGACTTCTATTAGAATCGTCGAAATGCTGTCGAAGTAATTCTGCGTATCTGTTACTGGCATGGTGACAGCAGATTTTACCTTCAAGCAAAGCCTACCATTCAGAGCATTTCATTTTACAACAGGAAAAATATAAATTTGTCATTCGTTTCATAAGACGGTATGCATCTTAAAAGCCACACTATATTGAATTGGATATGAATGAATATTGAATATTGAATTGGACTGTTGAAACCCAAAAAGAAAGAAAAATTGTAAAAAAAAAATTGTATTTCCGCAAGCTTGTCTTTGCAAGCGCGTAGTTCTAGTTGTATTCGTCGCATCGGTTTACGCTAGAGCTTTTTGGAAAGCTCTTTTCACGTGCTAACACGTGTTTGATTAACTGTTGTTTGCTTTTAGTCGTTCGTGAGTTATAGCGTCGCAAACATGGAGCAAAATAAAGAGAAAATACGGCATATTTTACAGTACTACTACGATAAAGGCAAAAATGCATCTGATGCTGCCAATAAAATTTGTGCAGTTAGGGACCCGATACAGTTTCCATTTCCACCGCACAACGATGGTTTCAACGTTTTCGTTCTGGTGCAGAGGTGGTTGAAGATGAGCCATGGTCCGGAAGGCCTGTCGTCGAAAATTGCGATAAAATCGCTGAATTGATCGAAAGAGACCGGCATAGTAGCAGCCGTAGCATCGGCCAAGAGTGGGTCACTTACGACAACGTGAAGCGCAAATGGTCGTGGTCGAAAAGCGGTGAAGCTGCCCAGACGGTGGCCAAGCCTGGATTGACGGCCAGGAAGGTTCTTCTGTGTGTTTGGTGGGATTGGCAGGGAATCATCCACTATGAGCTGCTCCCCTATGGCCAAACGCTCAATTCGGACCTGTACTGCCAACAACTGGACCGCTTGAATGCAGCACTCATGCAGAAGAGGCCATCTTTGATCAATAGAGGCCGAATTGTCTTCCACAAAGAACGCCAGGCCACACACATCTTTGGTGACGCGCCAGAAGCTCCGGGAGCTCGGATGGGAGGTTCTTTTGCATCCACCGTATAGTCCGGATCTCGCACCAAGTGATTACCACCTATTTCTGTCCATGGCGAACGAGCTTGGTAGTCGGAAGTTGTCCACAAGAGAGTCCTGTGAAAATTGGCTCTCCGAGTTTTTTGACAATAGGGAAGCGAGCTTCTATAAGAGGGGCATTGTGAAGTTGGCATCTCGTTGGGAACTCGTCATCGAACAAAACGGCGTATATTTGACTTAAATCGCATTATTATAACCAATTTTATGAACAATTGAAAATTCAATAAAAATACCGCAAGACTTTTTTGACAAGCTTATATTTTAAGTTGAAATAGAAACAATAATAAAGGGTTAAAAAAAAAAATATTTTTTAAATTCTTTTTGTTGACTTTTGTGCAGAATACACTATGCAACACTTAAAAATACGTTGGAAATAATATTTTTTCCTTGTAGAATAGAGAAAAGCAAGAATAGAAATACGAAATTTGTCAATCACCCTCAAAATTTTGACTTACGACTACACAGGGGGAAGAATTACATCCCCAAACCGCAACATAATTTCTTAAATTTTTTTGTAATTTTGTTTTTTATCTTTCAAAATCAATGGTAGGATTTGTAAAAACAGTTTGAATATCTGGAACAAATTTGCAATCAGTCAGAAATGCACAAAATGTTTTTTGTGTTTTAAATTTTGGTAGCCATTTTTTCTACAAAACAATTTTACAAAAAGTATTTATACTCAGTTTTGTTTTGTTACTCTTAATAAAACAAGGTATCAGTCTTTAAAATTAACTAAAGGATTATGAAATTATGACGTTTTATACAAAGAGCGAAAATAAAAAAAAACCTAACCGGAATGAGAATTCTGGTGTCATTGAGAACTTTGCAAAAATGAAGGACTTTTCGAAAATATGTGAAGGGTCTTTCAAAAGACACACCTAGATGTGATTTTACAATAAAACATGCAAAAATTTAGATTCTTTCAATTATTCGATTTTTTTTTCTTCGTTCCGGTGAATATTCTCGAAGTTACACGAAAATTTTAAAAGGCTTTTCAGAGGGCTTTTCAAACTTTAAAACCGTTTTTCTCAAAATGGTGTTTTCAAAGTAGGTGACTAACATTACTCGAAAACGGCTAAACCGATTAGGCTCAAACACAAGCTTCTTAAATTTTTTAGTAATTAATCGAAGATTTTTCTCATCGTTGCATATTTTTTTTTATAATCAATTGAAAGCCGAAATTTTGGTCGAAAATCTATGTGTTTTTTTAGGAACCACCATTCTGTCAAAAAAATCTATTTTGCTTATTCTTTCGTTTAATTACTAGTTTTAACATTACTTTAACGAAATTTGTTTGGTTTTTTAATTCCAGCGGATCCAGTTCAGAGATATAGTGGTCACCGCAAAATGTCTGTTTTGAGAGGAGCTCCCGGAGATCAGCGGTAGCTCCTTTCCTTTACTAATACTAAGTCTTAGAATACAGTTAAAAGATAAGATAAGTGTGCACAAATTTTTAGATCAATAAATTTAAAAGTTTTCTCAGAAGAAATTCTGAAAAATTCGCTTTTTTTCGTCCTTCTAACTGTATATAACTGTAATAAATGACATCATATAAATGCCCATCATCAGCACGTCTACAACTAAAATCCGCCAATGAAGACTTTGATTCGAGTAGCGAAGTTTCTGATGACTGTGTCGACGCCCGCCTATAACGGGGTCTTGAGAGTTATTTCACGGCTTAAGAACAGCAAAGCTGCGTGTGGGGATGACCTGCGTCTGGCATCTCAGCGTTCTCTGTCCAATTGTCAAAACAGGTGACTTCACGAAGTGCGCCAAGTGCCGTGGGATAAGCCTTCTTAGTATCGCATACAAGGTCTTATGAAGCGTACTCTGTGAAAAGCTCAAACCCCTCGTCAACAAACTAATCAGGTTTTATCAATGTTGTTTCAGGCCTGAAAAATCTGCTATCGACTAGATAAGCACATTACGTCAAATTTTGGAGTAGACGCAAGAGCCGCAGATCGACATCCACCGCCTTTTCGTCGATTACAAAGCTGCATTCGACAGTACGATACGGGATCACCTGTATGACGCCATGCCTGAGTTTGGCATTCCTCCATAGCTCATACGGCTTTGCAGGATGACCCTAACAAACACCACCAGCGCAGTGAGAATTGGCAAAGATCTTTCGGTTTTGGTTGAATGGATTTTGCGATAAACTAGGGCAAGACAAAGTACCTTGTGTCAACGACCAAAACTTCTACGCATATTGGACAGCAGGTTGTGATTGAAAATTACGTGATCGGCTTGGCCAAGGACTTTGTCTATCTAGGATCCAGAATTAACAACAACAACAACGCCAGCCAAGAGATCTAGCGAAGAATAACTCTTGCCAACACGTGCTCCCTTCTGCTGGGTGGGCAACTGAAAAGTAGAGTACTCTCTTGAGGCACGATGTCAACGCTCTATCAATCACTCAACCTCCGGGTCTTAGTGTATAGCGCTGAGTTCTAGATATGGGTGAACACCGATGGGCGATTATGAGGAGCTTTCGAGAGAAAAATTCTTGCCAAGATTTGTGGTCCAATTTGCGGGAGTGATGTATACCGAATAAGATGAGACCACGAGCTGTACGCCGACATCGACGTAGGGAAGCGCATTAAAATTCAACTGCTGCGCTGGCTAGATCACGTTGAGCGAATGGACAATAACGCTCCAGAAAAGAAGGTGCATTTTTGGTTATGTACTGGTGGGACTCGCAAAAACGGACATCCTCATCTACGTGGGAAAAACAAAGTCGACAACGACCTGACCACCATTTGTGTTCCTAACTGGCGTCTACGCGCACTATACAGAGGTAATTGGTGTAACATTTTGGTAGCGGCCAAGACCAACCATTGGTTGTAGTTGTCAGCTGAGTAAGTAAGTTTTCATTTTGATCAAATTTTGGCATTGAAAATGTGCACCTTGCTTAATATAGAATCGCCCAAATATGAATAAGAAGAACAGCAAAAAAAAAAAATTAAATTGGGAGATGTTTAAATAAACCGCTTGAAAAACGCACTAAATACTTCTATCTAATAAATAATTAAAATTATAATATTTTGCTTTAATGAAACACTTCTTTAGTCATTTTGATATTATTTGTTCGAACTATAATAAAATATTTTTTATTTCGATATCCCACAAAACCTGTTTCATATAGATATGTTTACGACTTATCGTCAGAATTTTTAGTGAATGAAGAAACCGGCAAATGTCTATCAAATCATTTTCGACAACATACCGCAGTAATATTTCTTAACTAATATTTATCTAGTCAAACTCACTTGATATACACAGAAACTATGCCCCCGCCCAACTGGCACTGCGCTCTTTACTGTAAAATTCGCACACGACGCCTCATTTACACTTAGTTCATTAGCCAAGTACCGGAGGGCTTTTGCACTTCTTTACAATTTCCATTTGCCCCAGTGATGGCACGCGCACATGCACACAATCCTTCAGCCTCGGCTTACTTTTATATTTTTCTCAGCACACCTTACACTCATCGATCCACGCTATGCTTGTCATTTATTTAGCTAGATTTGCACTGCTTTGTAGTTCATTTGTCATAAGATCCGCCTCAAACTCGCACTGCTGCGTGTGACGCACATTTTCAGCATAGCATGCTTTTAGGCGCGTGACAGCGGTGTACGCTGATTTTTTAAGGACTACTCCATTTGCCCATAAACTGCGAAAAGCACATACCCATTTCCTCAAATTCTCATAAGTATCTAGAAAAATATCTGCGACGGGAAATAAGCAATATGTGCCACTTGACTATAAATGTACTTATACTTGCCATACCATGTCCATACATACATATGTGTATGTGTGTGCGTGCACCGATTTTGTGTGAGTGCTTTATGCCATTTTCATAAATTTTGAAGTACTTGGAGCTAATTTAACGCTCATTTTCTGTCGCAGAGCACGAGCGTTATTGTTTGCGATGGTGCGATTTTCTCTATTTTCTTCTTCTTTTTCTTTGTGGGTAAACTGGGGCATACTCGTTCGTCATTCTCAGCTGCCAGGAACGGCAGACTAAGTGATTGTGTGAAATGAAAAAAAATTGACATGTGTGTGTTTTTGTGTGAATATATGTGGGAGTGAAATATCTATTTACATATATTTGCTTAAAGATTTATGCGTACTCTTTACTTTGTTATTTGTTTGTGTGCTGTTCTTTATAATGAATAATTATTATTTGCTAAGACACATTCTGGACTTAAAGATGTGTGAAGGAAATGGAAACTTGCTGCTTTGTCATTTGGTTTTAACAAAAATTGTACCGAAAAGGTACAATTGGTGCAATTTCTAATTAGTCCCTTTTCAATATGAAAATTGAGGATTTTAATATGGAACAATAACTAAAGAATGATGTGGCAGTTGATTTAAAAAAAAATATATTTAAGTTCGAGTGTGATAAAAAGTGAAGTAGATACACTGAGCAAAATTAAACAAAAAATTTGAATGCACTTTTAGTGCAAAAGGGAAATCGGGAAACATTAAATAAATTCGCAAAACTATTTTTACGATAAATAAATAGAATGTGGCTATTAGCTGACTGGCCTAATACCGGACCAAAATTGACATAATAGGATATTTTATTTGCTTATTTATTTGCCTTTGATTGGACACATTGGTGCAGACTATGTTAACTAGTTTAGTAATTACTAAGAAAAACCCGATTTATGTTTTTGTCTGAATTCGGTCTCCTCCATATTTGCCTACGTTTGGATTATGTTTGGTCGGGATTTGGTCGTGCCTGGGTTTAGACTTTCGTGATTCAGAATTTGCATGTCGAGACTTCGTCTTAAGTATTAAAAGTGTTAAAGAGAACTCTCTTCAAAATATGAAAATAAAATTTTTATCACCAGATAGGGCCATACAATTTATCTTATAAATATTGGGTAGTCGAAAAAGTCTTTTCGTATTTTGTCAATAGCTGTCGTTGGAGTCATCTATCTCCAGTGCTACCAATCACATTGCGTCATATCATATGGTGTTAGAAAGGTGACATTTTAAGCTTCATTTAACTAATAGGTCTATGGATAAGTTCGTGCGGTTTTACAACAGATGGCGTAACTTGATTATTATTCCATCGATCCACATTTCCAAACATTCATTGGAGAGCTACTGTCGTAAGGCACAAACGTCAGTATAAGTTTTTTATTTGAAGCGTAAACAACAATATTTTTACCACACTTGAAAATGTCGAATTTCGTGCCAAATAATGTGTTTTTGCGGGGAATTCTTCTTCATTATTTTAATATGAAGAAAAAAGCAGCCGAAAGTCATCGTATCTTGGTGGAAGTTTATGGTGAGCATGCTCTAGCTGAGCGAACGTGCCAGAAGTGGTTTGCACGCTTTAAAAGTGGTGATTTTGGCTTGGAAGACGAAGAACGCGAGGGTGCGCCGCCAAAGTTCATGGATACCGAATTGGAGGAATTGCTCGATCAAGATCCGGCTCAAACGCAAGAAGAGGTTGCAAAAACTTTGGGAGTTGATCAATCAACCATTTCCAAACGTTTAAAAGCCATGGGAATGATCCGAAAGGTAGGCCATTGGGTGCCGTATGAATTGAAGCCAAGAGACGTTGAACGCCGTTTTATGGCATGCGAACAACTGCTTCAACGGCACAAAAGAAAGGGTTTTTTGCATCGAATTGTGACTGGCGATGAAAAGTGGGTCCATTACGACAATCCAAAACGTCGGGCAACGTATGGATACCCTGGCCATGCTTCAACATCGACGTCGGCGCAGAATATTCATGGCCTGAAGGTTATGCTGTGTATCTGGTGGGACCAGCTGGGTGTTGTGTATTATGAGCTACTGAAACCGAATGAAACGATTACGGGGGATGTCTACCGACGACAATTGATGCGTTTGAGCCGAGCACTGCGAGAAAAACGGCCGCAATACGCCGATAGACACGACAAAGTTATTTTGCAACATGACAATGCTCGGCCACATGTTGCACAAGTGGTCAAAACATACTTAGAAACGCTCAAATGGGATGTCCTACCCCACCCGCCGTATAGTCCAGACCTTGCGCCATCCGATTACTATCTCTTCCGATCGATGCAACATGGCCTGGCTGACCAGCACTTCCGTAATTACGATGAAGTCAAAAAATGGATCGATTCGTGGATTGCGGCAAAACCGACCGAATTTTTCACAAAGGGAATCCGTGAATTGCCAGAAAGATGAGAAAAAGTAGTAGTAAGCGATGGACAATATTAAATTTGTAACCATTTTACGTCAAAAAACCGCACGAACTTATTCATAGTCCTATTAGAAAAAATTAAATTTGGAGAAGTTGAAAAAAAGTTATAGCTGTTCAAAAATGAGTGAAAATAATGAAGAAATTCGCTATATTTTTGAAATTTTTGTATAAAAAAGGGAAGAATGCCGCGCAAGCCACCATTGCAATTTGTGAAGTTTACGGAGACGATGCTGTATCAGTTCGTGTAGCACAACAATGGTTCGCTCGCTTCCGTTCTGGAAATTTCGATGTGAAAGATGCACCTCGCTCCGGTCGACCTATCCGTGAAAAAGTCGATGAAATGATGGAAAAGATTGACCAGGACCGTCACATAAGCTGCCATGACATCGCCAAGGCTCTAAACATTCACCATCAAACGGTTTTGAACCATTTAAAAAAGGCAGGTTACAAAAAGAAGCTCGATGTTTGGGTACCACATGAATTGTCTGTGAAAAATTTAATGGACCGAATTAACATCTGCGATTCTTTGCTGAAACGAAATGAAATCGAACCATTTCTGAAGCGAATGGTAACAGGAGACGAAAAGTGGAGCAAATACGACAATGATGTGCGAAAAAAATCATGGTGCAAGGGTGGTGAAGCTCAACAAATGGTCGCAAAGCCAGGATTGACGCCTCGAAAGGTTATGCTGTGGAAAGGAATCATCCACTATGAGCTGCTCCAGCCTGCTCAAACGATTGACTATACACTTTACTGTCAACAACTGATGAGATGGAAGCAAGCAATAAAAAAAAAACGGCCAGAACTGATCAGCTGAAAGGGCGTCGTCTTCCATCAGGACAACGCTGGCCACACACATATTTGATGACTCGGCAAAAACTGGGAGAGCTTGGCTGGGAAGTTTTGATGCATCCACCATATAGGCCTGACCTTGCACCATCGGACTATCATTTGTTTCGGTCAATGCAGAACTCCCTTAATGGAGTAAAGTTGGCTTCAAGAGAAGCCTGTGAAAATTACTTGTCGCAGTTTTTCGCCGAGAAACCACAAAAGTTTTACACTGATGGAATAATGTCTCTAGAAGAAAAATGGCAAAAGGTGGTCGACCAAAATGGTACATATTTGGTTTAATAAAGTTCATTATAAATATAAAAAAAAATTAGTTGAAGTTTGATTAGAAATCCGAAAAGACTTTTTCGACTACCCAATATATAAAATTAGTTTCACTTTATGTTCGAGTTTAAATATATATTAATATCTAACATCATAAAAGTAAATAACACCATAGATAAATCTAACATCATAAAAACACACACAAATTTACAGATTTTATAAACATTTTTTATACATACATTACACACAACATTCATACGTGTGCATTAGGGCGGGTCGATTTAAAAATCGCTCATTGCTCTGTGAAAATCGTATTCTAGGGATCAAAATAAGAAACTTTGCCGAAGGAACCATACCTCTAAAACGAATTCTGATGTCCTCCAAGTTGGGTCGAAGTTTTAGTGTCTTTTGTGGGGAAGCAAAAAACTCGCCCATTGCTCTGTGAAAATCATATTCTAGGGATCAAAATAAGAACCTTTGCCGAAGGAACCATACCTCTAAAACGAATTCTGATGTCCCCCAATTTGGGTCGAACGAAAAATCCCACTTTGACCCATTTAGAGTGCTCCAATCGAGTCCAAATGTATGCCCAACCCCCACTAACTTTGGACGGCCGATCCACCCATGCCAGTGGCACACCCCCCGGAACTTCCCTGGGGGGTTCCCCATACAATCATTTCAAAATATTACCATTTTTGGCCTTTACATGAGAAAAGAAACTAAAAAGTTCGACCCAAATTGGTGGACATCAGAATTCGTTTTAGAGGTATGGTTCTTCGGCAAAGTTTCTTATTTTGATCCCTAGAATATGATTTTCACAGAGCAGTGGGCGCTTTTTTTGGCTCCCCACAAATCGACCCGGCCTAGTGTGCATGACTTTAAGGCCTATAAAAAACAATAAAAAAATAAGAATAAACTATTCGACGTGACTTCAGAAAAATGAAAACATCCTTATAAGCAGGAGGCCAAAACAAACCAGATACATTTCTCAAATCTCTTGTATTTTTTTGCTTTTGCTGTTATACCATGCAATTAATAAAAGTACGTATAAGTACAATAGAAATCCATCTCTATAGTGCATGCAGTTAGAAGAGATAGGAGAGGCTCCTTACCCTTCATTTAATTTATATTTGTTTCGATGCAGCTACATATAAGGATATGCACCTGTGTTCATAAATTTTTAACCTTTTCCATTAATACTTTTAGAAAAATTTCGAGTTTGCGTGTGCTATTGAATTTTTGGGTAAAAAGTGTAAGTTTAAAGTAGCTGAAAAATCAAGTTGATTTTCGACAATTAGTTCTGGCGGTTTTATGATTTTCTCTACATAAAAAAATTTCGAATATTCGTTATAAGGAAAAATATTATCAAACATCAACGCGAATATCGAGCCACCTCAAACTGACACTTTATTATATCAAAATGGGCTAAAAACTTGCATACCTAGAGTTTTTCTGACTAATACATTTTGATGAAGATTTTTTGATTTTTTTTGTAAATTTTGTACATATAAACTATGAGATCCATGTAACTTTGTTATAGTTTATCTTTTGTAAAAAAAAATTTAATAAATCAAAACTCAAAATAAAAAAAAAACCAATTCAATAAATTAAAGTCAAAACTTTGCAATATGTCGCGCTGCTATTTTTGCATGCGAATTTGTATTATGTAATTCATGGCAATTTTCCAGCACAGTTCGCATTATTTTGCCGACTTTCCACTAAGCGACACCTGTAGCATTAAAAATTCCATAATTTCAAAATCTAATTCAAATATTTTGTGTAATTTCGGGTAGAATAAATAAATGTGCCAATACTAATGTTCTTACCCTATTTTATTACTCTTTCGGGTTTACCTTTAAGCCCTCGCTTTTATTTTTTATAAATATTTACGAATTTAAAATTAAATTAAATGAATTAGAGCTTGCTTAGTTTGCTTTGGAAATGTTGAGAGTTATGTTTGCTTAAGCTGGCTGCTACCATCAGCATACATACATATGTATGTATTTTTTGACTTATGTAGTGCCATTACTGTGGTATTCACAATCCACATATGCTTTTAGAAAAACAACAAACACGTCATAAACTCACATCAGATCGCGTGGGAGCTGTAAAAAGAATAAAATATATAAACTTTCGCTAAGAAACACTTGAGCCAACTCTTATTTATAGCGGCTAAACTCGACTGCCGCCGCGTTGTGCCATTATGTGCTACAATCTATTTTACGCATACACACACACACACATATATATGTATAGACTTTATGCGCTCTGCTTCCGTTGTTTGAAATCGTCCTTTTGTATTTTATCATACTTTCGGTGTTGTTGTGCATTTGCACGCGATTGCCTTTGAGGAGAGCGTGGCGGGAGGAGAGCTAGGGGGGATTGTGAGTACAAAAGCGTACTGACTTACTGCTTGGTTTCGTTATATTCGCTGGTCGCCTTGGCTAACTTGGTTAGTTTTACTGTTGCATAGTTTTGGGCGCGCAAATATGCATCTACATACATGAGCACCGACACACCGAAGCTCAAAGTACGCAAGGCAATCGCTTGGTAGGCATTTGAAATTTTATGACCTAAAGTTTGTTATTGTTTTTTCTACTTCTCCACTTTGCCGTTCCAACTTTTGTCTGCTGTAATGCAATAAAAAACTCACTATTTATACACATATGTACGTATGTGAGAGAGGGAGACGGAAGTTCGAGCTACGTACCTGCAGTTTGTCGTGTAGTTCAGTATGCGGCAATGTAATTTATGCCACATCAGTTGTTCAGTTCTACCTTCATGTGTGCGTGTGGGCTTTTAACTTCGCACTGCATATGGCTACAATGTGTTCTTCGTTGTTTTTGTTGTAGTTGTTGTTGCTGCTGTTATTGTAATTTACGAGTGTGCGGAAATTTTATCATCTCATTCGCATATAATTTTTCCTTTAAACGCCTTGGTGCGGTGCAAAAAGTTTCACGCGTGCTAGGCTGCATGCCCACCTTTTCCACCTTCTAAACTCAAAAGTTGTCTTGCTTTGTCGAATTCGCCTGAAATTGGATTAGAGTGTTTTGTGGTTGAAGTTGGAAGTACAATACATTTTACTTGGTAACTTTCTTGAAAGGAATGCACATATTCGCCATAAATTATGTTTGTCTGCTTAAATATTTTATTGCAACATCATTTGAAATTTTAATTCGATTAATTTTAAATTGAAGGTGTGAATATTTGCAACTTAATTATAAGAATGTGAAAATGTAAGTTGAAATTGCCTTTGGATTTGCACTTTGGATTTTCGCTTTGAATTTTAATTTTTCAGGTATTTTTTTTACTGCGACTCTCTTTACAAAATAAATATTTACGGAACGTCGTTCTAAATGAAAAAGACGATAACTGCTTGTTAATTAAGCAGATATAAGGATGATTTGATTCAATATTTAAACATTTCTCGAAAGGCTGTGCAGTTTTTACATTTATTATTAACCAAAAAAGTATAGGCAATTTCGATAGTATTTGTACATCACTAAATCAGTTAAAGATTTATTTTCAGAATATGGATGGCATTCGTACTAAGTCGGAGACTATTCACACCCGTACTGGTCGTGTAGATTTTTACGTCATAATATTTATTGAAACCTGGTTAAATGCTAACTTTTTTGATGAAGAATACTTCGACTCGAACTTATGTAACGTATTTCGAAAAACCGAAATGTAGAACCTATGGGTTGTTCTTTATGGGGTGGAGTTCTCATTGCACAAGCTTTCCATATCTCGCTTTTAAATGAAGACTCCATCCTTGATCAGTTGTGTTATGATCTTTACAAATCACATACAGACAACATTGTTTATCTTGTCCTAAATAAGGTTAATGATAACTATATTTGCGTTTTTGGAGATTTTTATTTTCCGATGGTTGCTTGGGCTAATCCCAACTAATGTCGCATCGTCACTTGAATGATATGTAATTGATAATTTGTTAAGCTTTGACTTAGTACAAATTATTTCTTACAAAAATAAGCTCAATCGAATTATTGATCTCATATTCGTCATCGCTAATATTAATACTTCTTTCTCTGAATGCTTCTCACTCTTCTCGCCTGCTGATAATGTGTAATGCTGAGTTTTACGAAATTGCGAGTACAAGACGAGACAAGATGAGACACTTGCTTTCAATTTCTCCTCTTGTGACTTTTCTAGGTTGAACAGCATTTTACTTGACATAAACTGGAAATACTTGCTTTATGTGTTAGATATTGCTGAGTTCTATTCTGCCTATAAAGCTTAGTTGCCCCGACATTTTTATGAAATAGTACCACAAATTAAAGAAAAACCTTTAAGCTCCCATTGTACACATATCAACTTAAAAAACTTAAAAATAAGCGGAATAAGCTTCATAAATAATTTTTATAATCCAAGAATGAATTTATCTATCAGCTGTTTAAATATATTTTTGTTCAGGAACTAATATATATTCTTCGGATTGAAGAGAATGTTAAAGCCTTTAATCGGTAAAACGTTAGCCGAAACATTTGAATTGAGAAAAAAAGTGTATGGCGATGATTGTCTATCTCGTGCCAGAGTTTATGAGTGGTTTTCATGTTTCAGAGATAGTTGTGAGGACATAAATGTCAATAAACATACGGGCCGCCTCAAATTAGTAAATTACCGAAAACTCCATCGAAATTGTTCGTAAATTTATCAAAAATGAACCGAAATCATCGTTGAAATTCATGGAATTGGAGTTAAATATCTCCAAAACATCGATTTATCGCATTTCAACTTATTATATGGGCTTGCAAAAGATCTGTGCACATTTCATTCGGCACAAGTTAACTGAGGACGAGGACCAAAAATTGCTCAGAATTCAACATTCGAAAGACCTCATTAAAGAACATGACTCTGAAACTAAGCGTCGAAGTGCCGAATGGAAGGCCCCAGACGAGCCACCACCCAAAAAACCACACGTTGGAAAAGTCAAAAATCAAGTCGATGCTCATTTGTTCCTACGATTTCAAGGGAATTGTCCACAAGCAGTTTGTGCCAACAGGCCAAACCGACAATGTAATTTTCACATTTGACGAATTCGCCCTGAATACCGCGAAGGAGGAAGCTTGCGCTTATTGCATGATAATACACCATCTCACCGATCCACTCTTGTGACTGATTTTTTGACTAGAAATCGCATTTTAACCATCAATCACTCACCGTATTCGCCTGATATGGCTCCCTGTGACTTCTACCTATTCGTAAAATTGCATTTGGCTATGAAAGGAAAACGTTTTGCGTCCGTAGAGGCCATTCAACAGGATTGTACCGACATCCTGAAGGACATTCCGGTCAATGACCTGAAACACTATTTTGAAAAGCTTTTAGAACGCGCCCAACAGTGTATAGATGCCGGAGGGGATTATTTTGAATAAATAATCTCGAAGTTATCACAACCGGTCGTTTCTATTTTAGCTAAGTCTTGTTTATTTTGGACTTCAAGGATTTTGCACACTGTAATTTAGAAAGTTTAGCACTCTACGTACGAGTATGCTTACCGGCCTTGCACCTACAACAGAGTGCTGTAAAGTAGAAATTTCGAAACATTGGGATACTTTCGGTTTGACGTAAAATTTAAGGCATGTTTTTGTAGTGTATTGTTCAAAAAACCAAAATTATCCTTTCAAGTGTTAATTTATACACATTTATACTATTTTGCGTTCATAAATGTTGATAAATTCTTCGCATGTTATATTTGTGAGAAAGTTTTATATTTTGGTTTTCGTTAACGGAACCATAAAGAAAGTATTGAAAACTGTCGAAAAGCGGTAAAATTATTATCCGAGGAGAAAGATGAGTATAATGACTCCATAAAGTTTTTTTTTTGTCAAAAAGTTCTTACGTTTTACCCCCTTATCGTTGTTTGCAAATAAATCGCTCGCACCCGCCCATATCTATTTCAGCAAATGAAAGTGATATTTTTCTATTTTCTGTTCATAAATTAATATCAACTGGTTCTTTAGAAAATTTATTTAGCTCATTTAAAGTCCAAAACTAAGGATACTTTAAGTTACGCAAAAAGGAAGCCAAAGGACCATTATTCCGTCCATCATCGAGAGGTTTGTTTTTTCCTCGCATGTAAAGTATCATGGGACTTTTATTTTGTCACTCACAAGAGCATGCGAAGAGTTGTGCCTGTGTGTATGTATGTTTGTGCAGCAAACACTCACCAACCCATTTTTCTACTATACTTTTGCTTTTGCTCATTCAGCCACTCCTTTCGAATGCATCTCATCGCGCTGTATTTTTCCAAAAACGTACAGAACTATATTGCGCTTTTAAAGAAGAATTTATGAATATATAAGTGCATATATATGTATTTATAAATACGCACATCTAAGCATACTCATGCACTCTTGGACCTTTGAGGACTGGCATACTCGTATCTTGTTAACTGAAGCTATTCGACCAAACCGAAGTGGTTGAAATTTTATGCTCATATGGAAATACATAAATGCATGCATTTGAGTTTGTAAATGCTGCAGTATGGGAAGTTTTGTATGGGGTGAAAGTGGAGGAAAATAGAAGCAAAACTTCCTTTAAGTGCCTTCCCTAAAAGCGTCTCTCCGCAGACGATGGGAAAACTTGCGCCAATTTTTTCTTCATTATTCTCTATGCACAGAAGCTTGGTAGATTTAGGGTGCCATTGAAGTCATTCTTCGATGGTGCTACACAGGTCTATTCGAGCATTTGCACTCAAGTGAAAAGTTGTCGAGCAGAAAGTGAACGAGCACCAAACAAAAAGAAAAAGTACCGACAGTGAAGAGGAAGTAATGACACACAATAAATACATATAATGATGTTGCTATAGGTATTGTTGTCGATTCACTGCAAGTTTATGCGACAGCAATAAAGCTAACACAAACAACCAACATCGTTTCAGCTTTCGTTGCCAAAGAAAGTTAGTTAGCTCAGCAGCAGAGTAAACCTGGCCACAGAAAAAGTGGCTGGACACCTTTGCACGTAAGCTGTTTGAGCAGCAGGAGTAATGTGTAACAAAAACACCATAAACATTAGTTGTAAACTTTCTTAAAATCTTCGACAAAGTATCGCATGCCATGGTCTTTCTCCTTTCGATAGCGCAATCTTTGCTTTGTTGCTGTACTTAGTTAGTCTGGGAGACTTTTTAAATTGGAATCGTCGCAAGCGGAAGTTGGCAAGTGAAGTCACACTTTTAGCTTACCACTTTATTCGGTATTTTATTTTTATATTTAATGTTTAAACAAAAGCGGTCGATTTACTTACAACTTTAATAAAAAATTCTGGGAAAATTCAACATTTCTCAAGTAATCATCATTTCAATGTTATGAAAAAAATTTCGAAGCAGTATTAAATGTTTTTTAATTGCACCTGTTGTTTTCAGGATAGTTTTATCAAAATTCTACCAGAAAATCCAGCGGCCTACAGAAGATTTTAAGACCGGGGCGTTTTCTTGTAAGAACAAAGTCGGCGATTTGATGACTGACATACAGAGCAATCTTAAATTATGGAGGGAACATTTCTCGAACCTGTTAAACAGTGACAGCAGCGCATGTTACAGAGAATGTGAAGATCCCGATACCCCAATCGTTGACGACGAAATTGTCGTTCCGCTACCCGACCATAACGAGGTGAGAATAGCAATATCACGGCTAAAGAACAACAAAGCCGCGGGCGCCGACGGACTGCCGGCTGAGCTATTCAAACATTTCGGCGAGGAGCTGGTAAGGTGCATGCATCAGCTTCTATGCAAGATATGGTCGGATAAAAGCATGCCTGCCGATTGGAATTTAATTGTGCTCTGCCCAATCCATAAGAAGGGTGATCCTGCAATTTCTGCCAATTACCGTGGGATTAGTCTTCTAAATGTCGCCTATACGGTTCTAGGGAGCATATTGTGTGAAATTCTGAAGCCCACAGTCAACCAACTGATTGGACCTTATCAGTGTGGCTTTAGACCTGGAATGCCTACCATCGACCAAATATTTACAATACGCCAAATCTTGGAAAAGACCCACGGAAAGAGAATCGACACACACCATCTTTTCGTCGATTTCAAAGCTGCATTCGACAATACGGAAAGGAGTTACCTGTATGCCGCGATGTCTGAAGTTGGTATCCCCACAAAACTAATATGGCTTTGCAAGAAGACGTTGCTCAATACCAGCAGCGCCGTCAGAATTGGGAAGGACCTCTCCGAGCCGTTTGATACTAAACGAGGTTTCAGACAGGGTGACTTGCTGTCGTGTGACTTCTTCAACCTGATGTTAGAGAGCATCGTACGAGCCGCAGAACTGAATCGCTCAGGCACAATATTTTATAAGAGCGTACAATTGTTGGCGTATGCCGATGATATTGACATTATCGGCCTTAACAACCGCGCTGTAAGTTCTGCCTTCTACAAACTGGATAAAGAGGCAAAGCGAATGGGTCTGGTGGTGAACAAGGACAAAACGAAGTACTTCCTGTCTTCAAGCAAACAGTCGGCGCACTCGCGTATCGGCACCCACATCACTGTACACAGTTATAATTTCGAGGTTGTAAAAGACTTCGTCTATTTAGGAACCAGCATTAACACCGATAACAATGTCAGCCTTGAAATCCAACGTAGAATCTCTCTTGCCAACAAGTGCTACTTGGGACTAAGTAGGCAACTGAGCAGTAAAGTCCTCTCTGGAGGGCTTTACAATTTTAAGCCGACTCCGAACGACTTTTATGAGGAGTTTTTTCATGGCAGAAATACACTCGGAGGTTTGCCATTGCTTGCCAAGGAGCGACCACTATTAGAAAAATCTGATGCGCGCGTTTGCTGGTGCAGTAACTGTTGCATTTCTAAATATCTAGCAATGTTTTCGTGATACTTTATTTAAATCGCAAAATTTGTTTCATCATCTTATGCTATTGCCAATACGAGTATTTTACTTCAATGTTAAGATGAAATGGAAAGCCTTTGCACCATACTTAAGGTAAAATAAAAAGATAATACTCATGGAAATTCATTCGTCAGTCATAAATACTTATCAAATAAAAATACTTAAAAGTAAAATTCAAAATTGCATCTCTTTGGGTGGGCTTGAGTTTATTAAAATTCGTTCTATTATAAGTGTATTACAAAAAAAAAAATCATGTGCAGCATCGTACACGTGGTAGAAGTGAAACTTCTGTGTGTGAATGAGTGTGAGTAAGAGAGAGAGAGAGAGAGAGAGAGAGAGAGAGAGAGAGAGAGAGAGAGAGGAAGAGAAGGAGACAGGGATAATTTCAAAAGAAATACAACAGTATAAAATTTGTGTAACCAAAATTCGATTTTATTAACTATATATGTACTATGCTATCATCTGTTGGTGGTTCAATTGGTAATACTGATACTCGTATAATTGGTTTGTGATAGCTGAAATATGAAATATACGAGTATGTACGTGATTCAATATTTTCTAGATAACGTGTGAAAATTGCATCTAGTGTAGTTCCGGATTTTGTTGTTGATTCTTCAGGGTTATTGTTTATCTGCAAACCGAATGTTTCTCGAAGAAATTGAATCATTGGATCCGAAATTTACGTTGAAATCTCCCCCGAGAATCAATGGAATTATGTCTTCGCCTCTTCCAAGTGCATTTGCACCTGCGTGGCTGTAAACCAGTAGCGAGCGGTGAATGAAATATATTATGTCATCAAGATTTTGGTTCGGTGAGATATAGATGGCGGCTATGACAATAGTTTTACCATTCAGCGTTTGACATTCTGCAATGCAAACATCGCCAACTGGTGTGATTGTTGAGGAATATGACTGAGACTGCCTTGCAGTCATTTCCATATTTGGTGTGACGATATTTACGCTATCATCTTGATTGTGGTAGATTGCCACACCGTCAGCTCTAACATTTAGTCGCTTATATTTGATGACGCAATTGAAATTTGGTATACTAATATCCTCGTTATCGTTTAACCAAGTTTCGGACAAAAGTACTATACTCGATTTGCGGATGACAGAGTCTGTTAAATCTGCGGAATGTGCTCGTAGGCTCTGACAATTAAGAGTATATACAGATAGCCCTCTTCTCTGAGTCATGAAATCGATTATTTGTTTATCCACAGTTTCCAGTCTATTTAACGATAGTCTCCGGAATTCATCTTGTAAATGAGACATACTGGCTGATGCTCGTCGACCATCGTAGAATCTAAAATCATTTCCGTTCGTTATAATCCACAAGTGACTCTTGATAAAGCAACGTAAACTAATGATTGTGAATGTTTTTTATCATATTCGTAAATAACTTCAGAATACGTGCTTCCCTGAGACTTGTGAATGGTCGTCGCACAAGCACAAATTAATGGTAAATGTGATGGTTTAGCGTTAATCGTTTTGTTGTTGTTAAGCGGGATTGTTGATGTGCGTCATCCGATTGGTACCGCTGTTTTACTCATGATTCAATGATAAAAGCATGATGGAAAGAATAATGAGGTGGCGCCTATCGTGGTCCCGTTACTTTGCGCTCAGCGAATTTGACAACTAGTTACGTGATTTTAGCTCCAGTATGGCCAGATTACCATTTTCGTAACTTGATTTATCTTTTTTTTTTTTTTGTTATTTTTAATATTTTGTGTCTCGGAGTTTTAGTTCTTTCTTAATGAAATTTTTTTAGTTGTTCTAATTAAAATGTAATGTTTATATTTTTTTAAAATATACATTTTTTAATAATTATTTAAATAATTCACTCAGTTTTATTTAGCTTTACTTTTTTTAACGTCTGGTGGCATTGCCCGCGAGTGCAGGTGTTGTTGGTGTTCTTCTGCTTTCGGCAGTCAAATCTCTCTCTCGCTACTGCAGTGTTGCCTAGCTTTGGATATAAAAACGCATTAAAATGCCCATTCAAAGAAAATAACCCAACAAATTTTTATTGAATCACTTAAAGAACTTTGTATGCGTGACAAATTGTCTTTAAAATGTGCGTTTTTTTTAAATAAATGTGTCATGCTTATGTACAATTTAATTTATGAGGGTTTTTTTAAGCGAGACTCTTTTGTTAAGGGAACGACTTTTTTGCTATATTTGAAGTTATGTAACTAGATAAGGTACTCTTTTTGTAAAAATGTCAGTATAGTTTCTTTAGTATTTTCTGGTATTTTGTTGTTTATTTTTACAATGAATACAACTCTTAATGTCCTATGTCTCACTAAGGATTGATGACCGGAAGAAACGATTACACCTGTATGGTTTTAATTCGCATTCAATAAATATTCAAAGGCTTTTTAAAATGTGTAAAAAGGTTTTCAATCTTAAGAAGAGTTGAGAGAGGGGCATTTAATATTTTTGCATAACCTTAAATGGAGCCAAAAATTAAGTTTGCACTTTCAAATTATCAAATTTTATAAGAGTAAAAAAATTTTCATTAGCACTAAAATCTTCTCAGAGATCTGGTCACATTGCCCATGATTGCGGTTATTGTTGATGTTTATGAATATTCGTTTCTTTTTTGAAATGTGCGTTAATAAGAACAAACGGTAACAAACGTTTTAGTGAATATTTACGCAAAAATAAGATAATTCGTGAAAGTGTACTCGTATAAGTGAAAAATAAGAAAACATGAAATGTGCAGTGAAAAATTGTGCTAGTAAGAACCTCAATAAAGCGTGTGATATAAGCTTTTTTATATTTCCAAAGGATGAGGCGCTCTGCAAACAGTGGATGCATTTCTGCCGGCGAGGAAACTCCATCAGCACTATTAAAATCCACATTCACACATTGTTCAATCTTATCAGCGGCTGTGCAACAATATTAGACACTATAAAATGTGTAGATCCACGACTTGGTTGAACAATTTAATATGATTTGCAAAATATTTAAGATTTTTCCCACCATTTTTTCAAAATACTAAATTTTATAAGAATGAACTATTTTCAGTAGCACTAAAATCTTCTCAGAGTGACCTTTTATAACATTCTTACTTTAATAATACAGTTTTTTTTAACTTACAGTTTCGGTAGCTTTAAATTAAACGCAAAAAGAAACAAACACGAAACTTCAAAATTTTCGCATTTTCGGTATAAAAAAGCACTAAATTTATTGCGAAGAGCAAATGGTTGGCAATACTGCACAACTCAGCAAACGTGACGTCACGTACGCTCTGATGGGCGCAATCTTCTTTCTATCATTCTTGTGATAAAAGGTTTGCTCAGTAAGCAGCTTTCTCGTTCTCTCTTGACAAATCGGCTCCCTTAGCAAGACACTGGGTTGCTCGCTCTAGAAATTTTGAGTAAAAGTGGAGGAAAAGTAAAATTTGTAGAAAAAACATTTCATTTTCAAAATGGCCTGCTTACGAGCAACAACTCGCTAAAGAGTTTTCATCGGTATGTTCAGGACTACGGTAGTATGACATGAAATACATACCGCTTAAGTCAGGACATGATAGAGTATTTGACGTACTCCAAGATCGATGAGTGGAGAATTTACAAGAGTTACGACAGGGCGAATAATTGGTCGGATAACATTGCATACCTCATTATAAAAAAGTTGGGATTGACTGAACTTGTTTCCAATGAGCCCACCTTACCATGAATGGATGAAGTGTCCAGAGAAAGCTTAGTAAAGCACAGTGCCAGCCTGAAAAAGCTCTACATAAAACTGTAGGTCCTTCCATTTATGGAATAACACCAAGACGCGCCCTACAAATAGGAGGATGATCTCGCCCAAACTCCTAAAAGAATTTGTTTCATATTGGCGAAGCTTCGCAATTTCGCGATCGGTTTTAAATTTAATAAATAATTCAAAAAATAAAATCTTGGATTAAGTGAAATAATTTGTTGCTTTAATATTAGACTTGGCAATTTCCGCTAATAACTTCTATTTGTACCATTCTTTACTTTCAAATATTAATTAAAATTTATTTTTTAAGTAAGAAAATACTTTTTTGCTACCATGTTTACCAAAAAGGATTCAATTTGTTCCACTTTATTCACCTTCTTAAATACAACCTTTTGTAAGGGAGTGTCAAAAATCGAATGGCACTAGTGAGCAAACCTTTAATAATTGAATCATATGTTTTACTGATACGAGTATTATGCGCTGCAACATGATATATCTGTATACTCTGTCTTACAACGAAGCCTGTCTTTTAGGTATAGAAAATGTATAGCTCTCTTTCTCCTTCTCTCTACGTTGTATCTTTATTTCTCTCCCGCGTCATGAAATCTCTAAACGTTACATTTTTTCCAATTCGCTCTCCATTCTCGCTTAAATATCAGACCGCCGCTAAAGAAGTTTCACTTCAAAAATGTATTATATTTTTACAATTTACATCTTTGGTTAAATTCGATAGTTTACGGGTGGTTGACGGTGTTCGAATGACAGGAGAGCGTTCAGCACTTGTTCACATATGTCATAGAACAAAATGTGCATTTATCAGTGACGAGTGGTACGTTCGCTGATGCAGTGAAGCAGAGTTTTTATGCACTTTTGAACACTGTTTTTTACTTTTTTTAATTTTCTTTATTGCTTTAAGCTCAAGAGGTTCGTAAAAAATGTTTTAGACTAGAAATAAATGAGACGAAATGAAGTAATGGGCATCAATAAGCAATTTCCCTTATAAATGACGAAAACTTAAATCGTATCACAGAACCCTGGTAAATACTAAACTGGTATATATTCCGAGCGGGGGGACAAAATGGCATACATTCCATAATTATTTTCTTTATTTTTCTCGGTGAGACTTATTTTTGGCCATTTTTTCAAAACTTCCAAATTTATGTAGCCTTGACTCTTTTATATGAGTGCAATCGCCCAACGCTTTGATATATTATGAAGCATTTTGAAAACAACAATATGCGTAAATAAAGAAGTGTTGGTCCAAAAAAGGAAGAAAATAAACATGCGAGTATCACATCGACACCCATCCTCTGCACGCTGCTGGCTGTTTAAAATGTTGCGTGAGACATACTTTATGCACACATTCCCCGCCCGTAGCACCTCCTATAGAGGCTGTTCCTGATGCATTTCCATAAATAATTTGCAGAAGTGATGCGTTCGCCGAACACTTTGGCCTTTTCTTTGCAAGTGTTTTTTATAACGGATTTTCATATTATCATATATAATATATATATATATGTATATATATAGGAACCGTTTGTTCATAGCCAGACGTCCGCATTCAGCCGCTTTTGCTGTTGTTGAATCATATAATGCCCAAATTATATCTGCCCAGTGCATGTACATACTTAACTTAAAAGCATTACTCTCACTTCCATTGGACCATTATAAATGCTGCTTATTGAAAATGAAGTTATGCATTACCAAGTGCATTAAGTCAGTGGTAAAGTTAATTCCAGCTTTGCATTCGCCCAAATGCGCTTCGGCATCACACATCCAGATCAAGGCGCAAGTTCAGCGTCTGGAGTGCTCGACCGCATTACGAAAACAATGTTGTAAATGTGTAGTGGCGGGCAGCCTGAAGAGTGTGAAGGTACACCAACAATGCAATGTGCGTGCACTCACATACTTGGCTGCGCACTTACATTTCATTTTTCATGTATGTGTGTATGCCACATATACTATATATGTGTGTGTGTGTGCGAAGTATATTTTTGAGCTCTAGTCACGCTTTAATTACAATTTTATTGCATTTCCGCTGGCAGTTCTCATGAGCGGATGTGGCTGCCTGGCTGCCGGTCCGACTAATGGTCTACCGGCCTGCCATGGCTTAGTCGGTTGGTCACTGCTAGACATTGCTTGGTGATATGTGTGCTGCTAACAACAATAAATGCTTAGTAAGGCCATGGCATGAAAAATTTAGCTCATATTCATATACGTATATGTATGTGTGTTGAGATATATGCGCCAGTAAATGCTTTTATGAGTCCGCCATGAGATTTTATGCTGCTACTGCTGTTACGACCACTTGTGTTGGCCTTGAGCCCAAAGTGTCAGTTACTGCCTCCGAAAGCCACATTCTTCATAATTTTTTTCATGGGTCCGCGTAGACGTATACGTTTGTGCATGACTGCCATGCTTGGTTTCGCGTTCGATGCTCACTCTGGATATAAAACACAAAATTATAGAGGTAATTCTGTCACCTTTGCCAGGCTTGTCGAACTTACTAGTGCTTTTTACTACAAAGAAATGAGCTTCTCTTTTAAACCACCTATCATGTGGAGGTACCACAAAATTATAAATCTCGTAATTTGTAGGCAAATATCTAAATATAAGCCACGAATTGCAGTAGAAGTTCGGCCAAATACCCAGCAAGGAATGTGCGCCCCCAGTTAAAAGCATGAATGTGGGCATATTTTTTATCATAAGCATAGTTAGTCAACCTGACAAATCCTCCACGACATTTTGGCTTTGGCTCAATGCAAATTGCTTTGCTCTTCTAGCAACGCTGAATAGTTGTGCGGTGTTTTAATTAATTTTATGAAACTATATATAATGTATATACTGGCATAAGTATAAGTGTATATTTGTACATTTTATATAGGGAGAAGCGTACACGCACGCATGTGTTTTAAGGAGACCAAGACACTTATGTTGCTTGTGGAAAGTACTTCGCGTAATTGCATTTTATTGTTCTTCCAGCGTATTTTATTCACATGCAGTCTCATACTTGAACATATTCGTGTATGCGCATAAATACTATTTAAAATAATAAAATATACTTTAATAGACATTTGTGGCCAACATAAGCGCGAGGCACAAAACAAAATATATGAAGCTATAAACACTTTTGTTGTTCAACTCATTAAAAGCTGAATATAAAAATGAGGTATTTACGGGAGATATCCTAAGTTGTTCTAAGTACTGTAAATACTCTTATGGCAATGCTTTATTTGATGGCTTTAGTTGTTAGTGCGCCAATTTCTTTCGGTTTTTAATATGTCGCTACTCTTGGATATTTGACGGGAGAATACTCCAAGTTATCTGACGTTACGGAGGGTTGGGATTATATCTCCGGCATAACCGATGAGGAGGTCACCGGACATGCTATGGTGGCGGGTCTACCAATAACGTAGGCTTCCAACTACCCCCAAAATGTTTACGATCCTCCTACCCTCAAGGGAAGAATGGAAAGGGAAATAGCGCGAGCTCATTTAAATATACACGAATGGCCCAAAACCCGGGGACAAGGTGGTCGCAGGTGGACTGATGACAGCAATTAAGGCCGCGGAACAGGTATAGTGCGATACCAGGAGGCAACATTCACATTTTTATTGACAGCCAGGCGACCATAAATTCCTCACAAAGCAGATAACATCTCCCGGTGGCTATGAAATGCAACGCAAACCTTATTGAGATGAACTTAGTCACTCATTTTTCGTAGAAATATTACATGGGTTCCAAGGACATCGGCAGGAACTGCAAGTCAGATGAAATATCAAGGCTTGACATCAAAGTTCCCAACGATTGCATGGACACTGTTAGAGAAATTTGTAAGAATAGCGAACGAAAGATGGATTAATAAGCCCAGCTGCAGAATCGCCCGAGGATTGTGACCGACTGTTAATGTTAAATGCACAGAATCCCTGGATAGACAAAGATTCGCCATTCTAGGTAGAAAGTTCTTCAACGCGTTGAAAGATCTCAGAACTGTAGAAGCCAATGATTTCTTAAAGCTTGTGACCAGTTCGTACTGGTTTCAGAAAACTTTTATGCAAGTTCTCCATGAGGCATCAGCGGCAAGTTCTCCATGAGGATATTAGTTAGTGTACAACCACCGCAACCCATCTTAATCTAAATATGCTGAATTGAGCGACAAAAGGAAGCATGTCCCACAAAGTTTAATTTATTCTTATTCAATTCGAAAAAAGTAAAAATATATTATTGCGTCGTTCGAAGATGAGGAACTGGAGTTTGCAGAATCGTTGCCAGAAGGCATAAGTACAAAAAAGGATACTTTGTACCGCATAAATCGAATTTAAGTCTCGCAATGTCCGAAGGCGACTTTATATGTCCCAAATGCTTCTTGTACTTCGTCAAAAAGTCACTTATGAATTGAGTAGAATCTGGAGACCAAATCCATTATGTTTAGAGCCGCAGACATGCAAGAAATTATACGTGAAGCCCGGTCAGATCTATAAATCGAGCGCGAAGATTACTTTTCAGAATGCCAAGATGTTGTTGGGTGATTATCTTGTTTGTTTAAAATTATGCTACGAGAAGAGAAGCAGACAAAAATTCTTAAAGAGCAGGAGCAAACAAGACGTAATGACGAAATGGCGAAATCAATTACTTCTAAAAATTCAAATGTGATAAAAATACAAAGCAATCAATTAAAAATATTGAAGAATATCATATTTTCTTTGCTTCATTATCGTAATTTCGCCCTCAGGGTAGATAATGTTGACATCTCCGTCTTCTTCATATTGCGGTAGCAATGACTCTTTATTTGTAACTTTGTAATGAAGACGAATATTGTGAAGAGCGCAGCTTATACTTATTATTTTGTCAACTTTAGTAGCAACGTAGTTGAGTTTAGACCAAGTACCAAGTATCCCTTTTAGTACTCCAATAATTTTCTTAACGACGATTCGACCCTTTGAATGAGCAGTATTAAGCTTTCTTTTCGACTCAGAAGCTATTGGTTCCCTGAATGTTGTTGAGAGCCAAGGCTGCAATGAATATATCTTATCGCCTGAAAAGTAGTGAACTTTAATTTAATTCTTTATTAGCCTCATTGTTAAATTACTTAACGCAAAGCATTTCTTCAATTTCGGAACTTAACTTCCCATATATGGGGGTGATGACTGCTTCGAGGATATTACGCCGATACATATTTAAGAATTTGATTACTATCATATAATTGAAATGTGGACGTTTAGAAATCTAGGAACAATTTTTTTATACAAAATTATTTACGATCATTGTATTAATGGTGTAATATCCCTTTCGATTATAAGAAATATGTTTTTCAGAAACACTACGAAAAGAGCTGTAACTACTATGCTCCATTCTTCTTCTTCTTGATTGGCGCGATAACCGATTACGCGATTTTGACCAATTGAAAACACCAATAGAACTAAAGGCCTTCTTCCTCTGATCATCCCAACGAAGAGGAGGCCTTTCTCTTCCTCTGCTAGCACCAGTTGGTACCGCAACGAATACTTTCAGAGCCGGAGTTTTGTATCCATTCGGATGACATGACCCAGCTAACGTAGCCGCTGGATCTTTATTCGCTGCGCTATATCTATGTCCTCACTAAGTACCTTAGAGCTTTTCACTAGGAAACGCAATATGGAAGGCCTGCTACTGCCAACATTGAAAGGGGTAACACTGCAACTGTCTTTTGAGGTTAAATATCTAGGAGTAATCCTAGATAGTAAACTTACCTGGAAGAAGCACGTCGAGCAGAAGGTCTCTCGAACACTAAAAGTCTTCTGGCAGTGTAAGATAACCTTTGGCAAGATATGGGGTCTAAGACCGGCGATAGTACACTGGCTGTACACCATCCTGATTAGACCCATTATTACATACAACCAGTTGTCGGAGCGGTGCACACTGTTCTCGATGCCAGTGGACAATCGGGTGACTGTCGTTGGCTTCGGTAGGAAGTATGATGTTTTTATTCCAACCAGAGAGATCAATGGTTAAGTCCAGAGAACCTATTAACGGGATACCAGCACACTTTCTACACCGACGGATCCAAAACCAGCGGTGGAAGCGGATCTGGATGGATGGAAGACACTAAGTACTCCTATGCCATAGGACAGATGGCCACGGTATTCCTTACGGAAGTCTATGCCATCTTGAATGTGGCGTACTGGCTAATTGAGAAAAAGTGGCGGGGCAACAGTATTGGAATTTATAGTGACAGTCAAGCTGCACTGAAAGCCCTTGCTAACCCATGCTGCTCTTCGAAGTTGGTCGGTGAATGTAAGACAAAACTGAACAGTGTTGTAAAACACAACAAACTTAGTCTTATTCGAGTGCCTGGATACTGTGGTATTGCAGGGAACGAATTGGCTGATAAATTGGCAAATGAAGGCTCTGCAAGTATGCCACTAGGCCCTGAACCCTTTCTAGGTGTCAATTCCGCATCGGTTCAACTATGGATTGACGACTTCATGAGGTCTACTCACAGAGGTCGTTGGTCTGAGCTGAACTCGTGCAGAGTAGCCAAGTGCTTTGTGAAAGAACCAAACAGGAAAAAAGCGACCTTCCTCCTAAAACTCAGCAGGAATGACCTGAGAGTATTGGTGTGTGTAATCACAGGGCACAACGTCTCTGGTCAGCATATGGCTTCCATACTCTTCCTTTTCCGGATCTCTTAAAATTCATCAATGAATCCAAGAGATTTGTGGAAGAGTGACCTCAAACTAATCTATCCGTTTTTACCATCCACCTTCTATCTTTTCTTTCTCTATTCTTTCTACTGATTTCTATCCGGGTGTAGTACAATGGTCTACTGACTGAGTGCTTGGACTTGTCCAACCCCCCACAAATCTAATCTAATCTCTATATATGTCATTGTACATCTCATACAGCTCATTGTGTTATCTCCTGCGATATTCATATTCTTAATTGGCGCGATAACCGCTTACGCGATTTTGGCCGAGTTTAACAAAGCGCGCCAGTCGTTTCTTTCTCGTGCTAACCGGCGCCAATTGGACACACCAAGTGAAGCCAAGTCCCTCTTCACCTGATCTTTCCAACGCAGAGGAGGCCTTCCTCTTCCTCTGCTACCACCAGCTGGTACCGCATCGAATACTTTCAAAGCCGGAGCTTTTGTATCCATTCAGACGACATGACCCAGCCAACGTAGCCGCTGGATCTTTATTCGCTGCGCTATGTCTATGTCGTAAAGCTCATACAGCTCATCGTTCCATCGCCTGCGATATTCGCCGCTGCTAACGTGCAAAGATCCAAAAATCTTACGCAGAATCTTTCTCTCAAACACTCCCAGCGTCGCTTCATCGGATGTTGTCATCGTCCACGCTTCTGCGCCATACGTTAGGACGGGCATGATGAGAGTCTTGTAAAGTGTTAGTTTTGTTCGTCGAGAGAGGACTTTACTACTCAATTGCCTACTTAGTCCAAAGTAGCACTTGTTGGCAAGAGAGATTCTACGTTGGATTTCAAGGCTGACATTGTTATCGGTGTTAATGCTGGTTCCTAAATAAACGAAGTCTTTTACAACCTCGAAATTATAACTGTCAACAGTGACGTGGGTGCCGATACGCGAGTGCGCCGACTGTTTGTTTGATGACAGGAGGTACTTCGTTTTGTCCTCGTTCACCACCAGACCCATTCGCTTTGCCTCTTTATCCAGCTTGGAGAAGGCAGAACTAACAGCGCGGTTGTTAAGGCCGATGATGTCAATATCATCGGCATACGCCAACAAATGTACGCTCTTATAAAATATTGTGCCTGAGCGATTAAGTTCTGCGGCTCGTACGATGCTCTCCAACATCAGGTTAAAGAAGTCACACGACAGCGAGTCACCCTGTCTGAAACCTCGTTTGGTATCAAACGGCTCGGAGAGGTCCTCCCCAATTCTGACGGCGCTGCTGGTGTTGAGCAACGTCATCTTGCACAGCCGTATTAGTTTTGCGGGGATACCAAATTTGTTACATTTACATATATTAAAGTCGGAAAGAAAACTTGCTCGTTTGACTGAGTAAATTGAAAAAAAAATGTATGTATTAACAATAAAATGTATACCCCGATATAAATAGTCATGCCATTACCAGAAATCTCAACACCTATTAATATAATACAAACAGTTTTGAACCAAAAGGTGTGTACAAGAAGAAGGTTGCGTTTAATGGACGAAACCCTGCTAAAAATTAAATAAATTCATTATTATGATTAATTCTAGGAGTTGAAGAGTTTTAACGTTGTCTGCTAAATTGTAATGCACGAGTCCATGGGCTGAGATGATAATTGGTAGTTGTATACCTTCTTTAGCTTCTACTGGCGTTTGGCATCGATGCCTAGGCCACAATATTTTCATATCTTCTCTACATATATTCTTGTTAAGGGGAACCGCAACATCAATTATATAGGGTCCGCCATATAACTTTACGGAATTAAAAATGCTATAAAAAAGACTGCTGTTACTAAATATTTTTCCAAACTGTTTTTTTTATTTTGACGTACAATCCTTCCGGTTAATGATGGAACACAACTTCATTCATATATAATAGCTGCCTCGGCTAGTCATGCACTATCCCATACGATCGGTCCAATTTTTCTACACATTTTCGATTGTATGCGGCTGTATTTCAGCTATGACATCGCGTATGTTGGTCTTCAGTGCATCAATTGTTGCTGGTTTGTTGGCATAACACTGGTCTTTGACGGCACCCCAAAGATAATAATCCAACGGCGTCAAATCGCAGCTCCGAGGCGGCCAGCAACCATTGATGCACTGAAGACCAACATTCGCGATGTCATAGCTGAAATACAGCCGCATACAATCGAAAATGTGTTGACAAATTGGACCGATCTAATCCCTTACTCTGAAAAGTTTATGATATTAAAGAAACAAGTCAAGACGGACATAATTGGTCAATAGAGTGCCTTGCACGGTCATGGATGACATGATGAGAGCGTTTTATTGCAAGCCTTTAGTGCATCCATCAGTTAGTGCTGACTTTGCACTCTCAGACTATTGCAGAGTTAAAAAGATGCACGCGAAATGCATTTGAGCTTAGAAATTTCCGAGCTTCTATACTGAAACATAGATGCTTCAATAATAGATATTTTTTTAAATATTTTTACTCCACTCAAATTTATAACACGAACTCTTCAGCCTACCCGATAAAACACCATATACCAGTTTCTGCCGTTGCTGAGGTGGCAGGCGAAAGCGGAGGAGGGTTCTCGCATTATTTATGCATATGAGATGTTGCATCACTGTTATTATCATATAAAGATCGTGTAATAATGCGCTGCGAATTGTTTCATATACTTATTTCGCACATTTCGAAGGCTTTTGAATTTTTCATAATTCAATGTTTTTATTGCTTGCGTACGGCAGTTCTTACTGCTGCTGTAGTGGATATTGCATTTTTTGTGCTCAATGGGAAATTATTGTCATTGTATTATTATTTCATTTTAAGTTTATCATTTTCCCGTAATGCTTTTGTTGCTATTTTCTGTTACGAGTATTGTGAAGAAGAAAATCTGTGCGAACGACGAGTCCTCGCAAGCGAAAAATGCGATTGCGTGCATACAATGAAGTAATTTGCTGTTATAGTTGTTGCAATTAGTGACTCTGAAATATATTGTTATTGTTGTTGTAGTTGTCACGCATATTGTTATGTTTTTGCAAAACTGTATTTTTCGTATGGCCTATTGCAATTTTTTATTTGCCTCCATTTACAGTTTACTGTCGCTGATGTTCCTTATGACTGCTGCTGTCATCGTTGCGTACGTCAATTTTTTGTTCAATTGTCGCAAATGCTTTTGCATTTATTGAATTTATTGAAACTGAATTTTGTTGCATTTCATGCATGTCCATGTCGACGCAGCTGACGCGTCATAAAACTCGGATAAATCACTAGCGCCAGAAGCGGTAACGGCAACAGCAGCAAAAAACGAAATAAATAACAGCTGCTGAAATCTTAACAGAAAATGGTTGTAATTTATAACCGAATACGCAAAAAAAGATCCATATAAAATACCGGAAAATAATGCTGCATAATTTATTTTTTAAATATATCAATGTTGCATGCCTTATTTGCCATGGCACAGTGTTAGGTGGCGGTGCTTTTCTGGGTAAAAAAAATTTAAGTTTTATTTGTATCTATTTTTTTATTTATTTGTTCTATAACTTAAGTTTAAGGATTTTCTGAGTGAATTTGAAGCTTTATTATAAAAATTTAGTACAATGTATTTTATTCAAAGTATTGTCCATCGTTAGCCACTACTTTTTCTCATCTTTCTGGTAATTTGTGGATACCGTCTCAAAAGAATTGGCTTGGCTGCCAAAAAGGAATCGAGCCAATTTTTGATACCCTCAACTGAAGTGAATCGTATTCCAGTGAGTGCGTTCTGCATCAACCGGAACAAATGATAGTCGGACGGGGCAATGCCTGGGCTATAAGGCGGGTGAAGTAAAATTTCTCATCCACTGTTTTGCAAATATGTTTTGGCCGGTTGAGCAACATGCGGCCGAGCGTTATCATGTTGTTAAATTATGGCCTCGTGCCTGGTCGCATATTCCGGCCGTTTTTCGGCTATTGCTCTCATCAAACGAATCAATTGTGTTCGGTAGAGGTCCCCTGTGATCGTCTGGGCCGATTTCAATAGTTCATAATAGATCACACCTTTCTGATCTCACCAAATACAGATCATTACCTTGGCGCAATGAATATTCTTCTTTGGCGTCGGTTTCGCTGGTTGGCCGAGCTTCACGTATGATATTTTGCGCTTAGGGTTGTCATAATGGATCCATTTTTCATCCCCAGTCACAATCCGATGCAAAAACGACTTCAATTTGTGGCGTTCAAGCAGCAATTCGGCCATGCATTTTCGCCTTTCAACGTCTCTCGGCTTCAGTTCATGGAGAGCCCAATTTCCAAGCTTCTGAATGAATCCGGCTGATTTTAAACGTTTTGAAATGGCTGCTTAAGTGACTCCCAATGATTTTGCTAGTTCTTCTTGAGTTTGACAGCAATATTCATCGAGTAATGCCTCTAATTCTTCATCTTCAAACTTTTTTGGCTGTCCTGGACGTTCCTTGTCTTCCAAGTCAAAATCTCCACTCTTAAAACGTTGCGATTTTATATTGGTAAGGCCATCTCTCAGAAAATCCTTAAAATTAAGTTATAGAACCAATATATAATACATTTAACAGAAATGTATTTAAGTCATATTTATACAAAAAAATATGTATTTTAAGAGAGCACTTTATGGTATTTCTTAAGTTGCAAATTAAAATTCTGGAGTAATATTGAAAATTACTATTATTTTTTTAATAATATTTTCACATTCGATTACTCTTACGCGGATAGAATTGATAGAGTCGAATGCAACTTCACGCGTTTTGGTCTTCATTCGTTTCATTTTAGTGACCTAATTCTTGTTTACATAGCCCGTTGCCTCTTCGTTGATCCGAAACCTTTTTAGGATAAGCGGGCTATTTAATGTGTAATGTCTATATTTGATACTTTCAGTGGTTGTGTGGTCATGTGTGCCTATTACTCATTTCATGTTGTCGTATTCAAACTTAATTACTTTGTTATTGCTGTATTTCTAGAGCACCTATTGAGCTAAATAAAATCTATAGTTACCTTGCTCTCGATTTTGTTAAGCCCATATCTCTGTTGTCTTTCCTATTTTGTAACAAATCGCCTGCAATTAGTTAGAAAAGAATAAAATCAAAATCTTCGGTATTCCTACTCCGTAAACTTTTATTGTCATATAATAATAAGCAAATGAAATGAAATGAAAATGTCAGACACACGGTCGCTATTTGTGGTTTTTTCAAAGCCTTCAATTTTATTCTATGATAACAGATAACAGCCGAGATTTCCACAAATTTGGTTTGTGTATTTTGAAGCTATCAGAAGTAGAAGGCGTTACGAGTTTACGCCGCTTTCGAATGTTAAATGGTTTTTAAAAGAGAATTTGACATGCCGTATGTAAACATACTCGAAGTTTTGTTGACGACGGGCAACCGCTGTCAGAAAAATCCTTTTTCATCAATTAGTGTTTTATGATCACTATGGGTTCCGAAACCGGGCTCTACCAAATGGTAGTCACTCTCAAATTATTCGCCGCCCCCGGGTATTTTAAAAGTGACGTCTAGTTCAGCCAGCAGTAGGGGGTTTTCGCAAAGTGAAATCCAAGAGAATAAGCCAACAATGATCCCAGAAGTCAAACACAGCATTCGGATTGAGATTGCTGAACTCAATGGGATAATGTGTGGGCGAGTCCTTGCAAATTTGAATTCTCGTATGACAGCCTGTAGATGTGCTCATAGTGAACATTTAAATGATGCCATTTTTGACATATAATTGTTAAAAGCCATATTTTGAATAAAAATAGTGAAACCTGAAAAAGTATATTTTTTAAGTGTTTTATTTTAAAACAATATCTAGGCGCGTGATGAACTCTGTATTCATTTGTTCGCATAAAACATAGGAAAATAATTCACATTCACATTAACAAAATTTCTCTTTACAATAAAATAAATAAATAAAATACAAAAGAACAATCTTCGCTAAGATTATTATTAAGTTGGGCCCGCATACCATACAAATTCCGTTCAGAGTAGTTTTACTGATAAAATGCATTCTTTTCTCACAAGCGGGTTTTTAATACTTGTGCTGACAAAAGCCTGTTTTTTAAGTTGGTTTTCTGTTCTGTTTCATGGTCTGTCGATTTCAAATAGTTATGTGGCCTTATTAATTTAAAAAAAAGGGAAATATTGAAAACCTTTTTCCAAAGTGGTGAGTCTTCTTCTTCTTCCGCGGTTACAGTAAATGGCGAGCGTTACCGTGACATGCTCAACGAGTTTTTGTTTCCAAAAATTGAAGAGGATGACATGGACGACATTTGGTTTCAACAGGATGGTGTAACTTGTCACACTGCCAAAGTTACACTCGAACTTTTAGCTACCGTTTTTGAATTCCGATGATGCTTTCCATTTCAATTCAACCGGGCTATTCGGGTCATGTTCTTCGATTTCGATGTAACTGCAATATGTTGCTCTCTGGTCAAAATAATGAGACACGTATTTTTTTGTTCGCCCGAAAAAATTTTTTTTTCAAGAGTTATCGGCAATTTTGTTTTTTGGCTCAAACTCGATTTTTTTTAATTATATAAGAAAAAATTTTTTTTAAATGCCCATAACTTAGTCAAAAATGAACCGATTTTAATAATTCTGGGTTCAAAATGATCGTAATTACTTACACGAGCGACTTCATGTAGAAACAATTGCAAAAAAGTAGTTGAAAATTTTTTTATTTAGAAAAAAAGAAAAAAAATTGAAATTTTTTCGAAATTCAATATTTCCAAAAGTGTATTTTTTTTTTTATAACTTTTTCCAAATCAAAAGGACATCTCAAACTTTAATAGAGCTGAATGCCTAGTAGCTAAAATGCGTTGTTTTTGAGTAATGAATTTTTGAGTAGAAAACCTGTTTCGCACTTTTTGTTTTTTTGCAAAATAAAGCATTTTCAACTTCTTTTTTGCAACTATTTCTATATGAAGTCGCTTGTGTAAGTAATTACGATTATTTTGAACCCAGAATCATTCAAATCGGCTTATTTTTGACTAAGTTATGAGTAATTAAAAAAAATTTCTTATATAGATTCTTTCCATTTCAATTCAAAAGGGCTATTCGGGTCATGTTCTTCGATTTCGATGTAACTCAAATATGTTGCTCTCTGGTCAAAATAATGAGACACGTATTTTTTTGTTCGCCCGAAAAAAATTTTTTTCAAGAGTTATCGGCAATTTTGTTTTTCGGCTCAAACTCGATTTTTTTTTAAAATAATATATAAGAAAATGTTTTTTTTAAATGCTCATAACTTACTCAAAAATGAACCGATTTTAATAATTTTGGGTTCAAAATGATCGTCATTACTTACACAAGCGATTTCATGTAGAAACAGTTGCAAAAAGGTAGTTGTAGTAGGTCTACCGTTCCGTAGAAAATTCTAACCCCTGAACCAATCCAATTAAGGTAATTTGGCCGGAAAGCCCGGAAGATCGCTTGGAAGATTGTTCTTTTTAAAGAACATGTAAATCTTACGTATAAATTACCTTAGACCTTTTTGAATGGCAGTGAATCTGTTTGTCAGCAGATTTTCGAATAAGATACAATTCAACTACCTAATTCATAATCGTCATCATTCTTATGTAGGTGGGTTCCCGGTTATAAAAAATAGACGGAAAGAAGACGACAGAAAACTTTACAAAAGTATTAGCCGGTCTGGTACTGTAGTATGTAGCGGTAGTACTGATATGCCTTTTTGGACTAATTTAACGGGAAATTCATTTGTACTCTATGTCTACTTTATGCCATTAACTGCTATGGCACGACCACTGTTAGAAAAATTCCTTTCTATCATTTGCTGTTTCATGCCTTTTTAAATCCATTCGGCTGCGAAGGCCGTGAAACTTTCATGTACGTTACAATACTCGTATACTTATACAATTTTCGAATGTAAAATATGTGATGTGAGCAAAAAGTAAGGTGAATTTATTTGTCAAACTTCGCGGGATTAAAATGTCGCTCTAGTTATTTTTTTCATGAGTTGGCAGCACTGTTAGTCACATCTGGGCCAACTTTCATGTAAATGTAATTATCAGTATTATATTTACGCTTGTGTTTACCGGACGACCATCGACGTCAACAGATGACCAACACGTCAATAAAGTGAAGGAGTTAGTGCTCAAAAATCGTCGGTTGACTGTTAAAGACCTTACTGATATGATCGGAATATCAGAAGGATCTCTGAAAACCATTTTGAAAGACCATTTGGGCCTACGAAAAGTCAAATCTCGTTTGGTACCGAAAACTCTCAATTTCTTGGAAAAAAGTCGTCGCGTTGATGTGTGTGAAACAATGCTTTCAGACTATCAGGACAAGCTCAAACGCATCATTACGGGAGATGAGACTTGGATTTATGCTTACGACCCTGAAACAACCGACCAATCAAGCGAATATCGTACTAAAGGCCAGGCCAGACCGAAAAGAGCACGTCAAAGTTGTTCAAAAATAAAGGTCATGATGACAGTTTTTTTCGATTTTCGTGGTGTGGTGCACTGTGAATTCCTTCCACCTGACCAAACTGTTAATAAGGAATATTATTTGAGCGTTATGCGTCGTTTACGTGAAGCAATTCGTCTAAAAAGACCAGAATTATGGGCCAACAACTCTTGGATTTATGCTTACGACCCTGAAACAACCGACCAATCAAGCGAATATCGTGCTAAAGACGAGGCCAGACCGAAAAGAGCACGTCAAAGTTGTTCAAAAATAAAGGTCATGATGACAGTTTTTTTCGATTTTCGTGGTGTGGTGCACTGTGAATTCCTTCCACCTGACCAAACTGTTAATAAGGAATATTATTTGAGCGTTATGCGTCGTTTACGTGAAGCAATTCGTCTAAAAAGACCAGAATTATGGGCCAACAACTCTTGGTTTTTGCATCACGATAATGCACCGTCTCACACTGCACTCGTTCTTCGTGACCATTTCGCCAAAAATTCCACGCATATCGTTCCGCAACCACCGTATTCGCCTGATTTGGCTCCATGTGACTTCTGGCTATTCCCAAAACTCAAGACACCACTCTGGAGAACGCCATTCGAGTGGATTGAGGAGATAAAAGCTGAATCGAAGAAGGTGCTGATGGCTATACCGGAAATGGACTATTTGGCATGTTTCGGGGATTGGAAAAATCGTTGGCATAAGTGTATTTCATCGAGAGGGGATTATTTTGAAGTGGATGAAATTGATTTACAAGAATAAATAACGATTTTTCATTTTACAACAAAATTCACCTTACTTTTTGCCCACTGAGTATGTACATATGTATGTATGTATGCATGAGTACCATTCAAAGAGATTTCTTCTTCCATTTTCGCTTGAGCTAGCGTGTTCCCAACTAGTCGCGCGGTTGTAAATCACCTGATAGTAGATATTGAATGTTCACACTACTTTGCAAATTTTAAAATTTCATTTCAAGTATGCATTTTTTATGACCAAAATTAATCACTGTAGCTAAATGTGAAATGAATATTTAATTTTGTTGTTATAACTGTCGTCAATACATATTTCTCTCAGGCTTCAGCACAATACATTTTATGTAGGCTCATAAATATGTGAATATCAGTGATGTGAGAAAATCGATTTGTAAATAGCTGCAGCCATTTTATGATGAAATATGAAGAAATACTAGAAGTGATTGCCTCAATTAGTCAAAACAAATTTGCCAGACGTTTAGAAGTTTTTTTTTTCAAATTTTACGAAAACAAGTGGTATTTTACCTTAAGAAGAAGTCATTCGGAACATAAGTGATGAAAAACAATCTTAGAAAAAAAACAGACCAAATAATGAAATTCGAACTCAGATGTATCTGTCTAAAAAGTCAAATGGCCTTGTGCCGAGGCTTGATGGGCGTTCCCTTCTAAATGCGGTCATAATGCTTATTTCCAAAAAACACGTTCGTGTTTAATAATAATTCAAGAGCGCTACAATGGTCAATGCTCAATAAATATACCGGTTAAGTTTTATTAGTTCATTATTTTCTTCTTAATTGGCTCGGTAACCGCTTACGCGATTTTGGCCGAGTTTAACAAAGCGCGCCAGTCGTTTCTTTCTCGTGCTAACCGGCGCTAATTGGAAACACCAAGTGAAGCCAAGTCCTTCTCCACCTGATCTTTCCAACGCAGAGGAGGCCTTCCTCTTCCTCTGCTACCACCAGCTGGTACCGCATCGAATACTTTCAAAGCCGGAGCGTTTGTACCCATTCAGACGACATGACCCAGCCAGCGTAGCCGCTGGCTCTTTATTCGCTGCGCTATGTCTATGTCGTAAAGCTCATACAGCTAATCGTTCCATCGCCTGCGATATTCGCCGCTGCTAACGTGCAAAGATCCAAAAATCTTACGCAGAATCTTTCTCTCGAACACTCCAAGCGTCGCTTCATCGGATGTTGTCATCGTCCAAACTTCTGCGCCATACGTTAGTACGGGTATGATGAGAGCCTTGTAGAGTGTTAGTTTTGTTCGTCGAGAGAGGACTTTACTACTCAATTGCCTACTTAGTCCAAAGTAGCACTTGTTGGCAAGAGATATTCTACATTGGATTTCAAGGCTGACATTGTTATCGGTGTTAATGCTGGTTCCTAAGTATACGAAGTCCTTTACAACCTCGAAATCATAACTGTCAACAGTTATTAGTTCATTATATAATTAAATTTTGTTTTAAATATAAAGTATCAAGCGAAAGCGATAAATGTGTGGATTCTTCTGTTATGCAATGTCGTAAGGTTGCTCAACGGTGATCGAGAGACGTATGAAGACCTCACACTATGAGAATGTACGAGAAAAAATTTCCAAATTCTGACCAACTGTAAAAAAGAGCATTGTGGCATGCTTATACGATCGCTTTCTTGTTGCAATCAAAACATCTAAATTATTACTCCTCTGTAATGAATAAATTAAAAATTAATAGAAATATAAAATAATCCACTGAATCAATTAAATATTCATATCCTTCCGTTTTTCCTTCCTGCTACATATTATTTGCAGTATTTCAGAATCATTCACTGATTGCATGATACTTTGGTGCCACGTGTGCTCTGTGGCCGCCGCATTCCTGCCACTTGCTACTTATTTGTGCTCTACATGTGTTAACACACGTGCTCTTATGTGTTGTTTAAGTTTTTCTTTTTGTTGTTATGTGTTGAATAATAGATTCTGATTGTTTGAATTCATTTCCAATAATAAGAACAAGTTGTTGACAAAATTTTGTGTAGTAACTGTAGTTATAATAGATATTCATTTAACGGGTGTCGTTTTTTAGGTGTCTTTGATAGGAATATCTGCTAAGCCAGCTGCTCAAGTAAACACATTCGTTTGCATTTCTATTAAATACATTTGGCAGCATATACACTTCCAAACCAAAGAGACTTAATCACGGCATGCTTATTTAAAAGTCTTCCAGCGAAAAAAGGCAACTCCCTCCATAATATCGGTTAAAACTATATTATAAGAAAATAAAATATATACCCAAACTAGAGCCAGTCGTAGATGAATTATGAAACTTCTACTCAGAAAGCAATATCCCAGCGGAACATCCAACGCACAACACCCAAAACTCAACTGCCTGGATATTTAATTCTAAAGCAATAAATAGTACATTAAATAATTTAAGTAAGAACAACAACAACCCAATAAAATTTCAATCAAAGTTTTTCAAAACTAAAGCGAAATACAACAACTACACCTTCATTACTAAACCGCAGATGTAGACAGATTGATTCAATGTTGACAATAATAAAGCATTTCATGAAATTATAAAATTGTCAAACTTTTCGAAATATACGATATCAATATACTTCGAAGAAGTTATAGCCATATTCGAAACTATAAATTGAAGTTTTCGATCTTGTTCGCATATTTTGGAGCATCCCGGGCGAATGAGCAACGAGTACCTGTTTGGTGCTCATTAATCGAAAAATTTGAAGCGTGAATTCGGGTATATCGAGATTGAGAGTAATATTATTGATTACTTTAAATTATTCATCAGCCTTTTATTTAAGTTTTGTAAATTATTTATACTAGTGCACCTTTGAAAAATTTATGGTCGTAAATAGAAGTTTAAGTGCCAAAATTGTTCAAAAGCTCGAAAAAAACACTCGAGCGGTTGAGCAGTTAATGAGTTTCGAGCGAATATCGAGCGAGTATCGAGCTAGTCGTACAGTTCGATACCCGAATACCTGGAGTTCTACTACAAACACAGTAAAGAACGATAATAAAAACTTCATAACAATCCCGGATTCTCTTGCGACTATCAACTCTTAGCAAATATAAAAACGATTATTCAACCGCTATAACGATTAATTTTGTATAGGGCTAACACCCATCTAGAAATTGAAGATGAACTAAATTAATAAAAATGTTACAAAATGGATAATAAAATAAAAAACTGATTGACTCTTACACCTTTTTGTGGGTATGCCTTTGATGTTGAATAATATTTTGCTATTTAAGTGAAATCTGAAACAGAAATATTTTAAGTAGGATTGCCACCTATCTAAAAAATTAGAACTAGCTAAATACGATAGTTAAAAAACAAATAGGTACTACAATATTGCTATCAAATGAAAGCTGTTTGAGCATTTTTTAATCCATACTTATTTTGGTGTAGCGTTGGCCCTAATATACAAATTGTAATTAAGTAAGGGTTGAGTAATTTTGAGCGCTTTTTAGTAATAGGATTTTTCCTTGGATGCCTACCATTCGTGAAGCGGAGCTGACGTTTTATGAACATGAATTACCTCAACTTACTTACCCTGTAATGTAGGAGGGGGCAGGGCTCGGTCAAGGACTTCAGGCCGACAAGTCTTACCTCATTTATCCTAAAGGTGTTAGAAAGATTGATCGATTAATACATTGAATCCAAGTTATCTCCACCTAAGCATGCTTACCTGAAGGGGGAAATCCACGGAAACAGCCTTACATGAGGTGGTAGGGATTATGAAAATATCTCTGGAAGGCAAACAATCCACTTTAGTGGCCTTTAAATTGTAGATATTGAGGGTGCTTTTAATAAGGTAAGGATGGAGTCAATTGCCACTGCATTAGATAGGCCAGAGGTGGAAAGACCTATCTGTCGCTCGTCTTTGCTAGGCTGTAGGGAAGTTTATGCGGTGGTAGGAGGGGTTCAAGTCACTAGATTTGTGCACAGGGGGTACGCTACAGGGTGGTGTCCTTTCGCCTCTCCTTTGGCTAGTTGCTATTGACAAAGTTCTGACGAAGTCAAATAAGGGTGGTGATGATGGATGCCTGGTTTGGTGGAAAGCTCTTCGGAAGGGCTTTAATATCACTAAACTGGGAGGGCTTGGATTGCTTGTATTGGCATCACCGACGCATTTCAACTTGTCCCAGTGTTGCTCTTAATGTCGTTTTGCACTTTCTTCCATCCCCTTTCACTTTACTTCCATCGTTGCTCAAAGTGCAAACAGGTTAAAGGAGATTGGCTTCTACAAACAATCTCGCAAGGCATATGGTAGCATTTTCAGGCAGTTAACACTGCATTTCTCTGAACTTCGTACAGATCTCTCTAACCGAAAACTGGAGCTTGGGGATCGAGCCACGACCATCTTTCCAAGTAAGCCGGATTGGAACGAGGGAAAAATCTTTACCGATCTTGGTACTTCTGTCGTCACTGCCTTCGCTTACGGGGATCGGTGCATCGGTTTTATCTTACTCATCTAGGTAGCAGAGGAAACGGAAAGCCCCCTATATGTTGGAAATATCAGGTGGAGAAGGACTTGGTTTCACTTGTGTTTCCAATTGGCGCTGGTCAGCACGAGAAAGAAACAACTGGCACGGTTAACAAACTCGGCCGAAATCTCGGAAGCGGTTATCGCACCAATCAAGAAGAAGAAGAAGGTGTTGATGAGCTTGCCTGGAAAGTGACTGAATTGATCTCAGAGGCTTTCTACCCGGTCATCGGTATCCCTCTGACTGTTATTGAAGGAGAATTGTACAACTTATTTCTCAGAAGCCCCGGAAGAGATGGAGCTCTATTTCCTTACATCCAATTTACAAAACCCTTTGGCCACAGTATAATGAACGCAGGACTCAGAAAGTCCTGGGATTTCATACCATTCAATTTCCGTTGCTGTGTTTACCGGCCACTGGGCGACACTAGGTTTACCATTTAAACTCCACTGTGGGGACCTTTCAGAGAAGGAGACTGTTGAGTACTTCCTTTGTACATGACCGGGGTTGGCAGCTAGACGATTAGGATCACTGGGTGCTTCTTTCTTCGACAGCCTCATGCAGTGTGCCCATCAATATTCTCCACTACATCAACAGCTCTGGCTGGTTGTAGATATCTGCCTGTTGAAGGTCTCATAATGGTATCAAAACGGCGCTTTAGTGCTACTCTGGGAGTTCCAGTGTACTTCAACCATTTCACCGAGAAATTTCACCTAGAATTTTCCAAAAATCGATATTTTGTTTTCTTGATTTCGAAAGTAAAGTATCTTAAGAATATACTGTGAATTTTTCATGCGGAAACTCTCAATAGTATAGCTTTTACAGCCCATTAACTACGTAGAGAGCGTCCGCGCGCTCCTGTATCTTATAATATAATTTAAACTCATTTACCTCGAAACGACTTTTTTCGGCCTGGTGTTGTTAAAAAAAACTGTTCAATCGAATCTTTTGAAATTTTAATATTGCTTACAACATCAATGGCTATCGCCCGTACTGGAATCATATTATTATTTCAATTATTTCGTATTTTTGGTTATTGAGTATTTTTGTGAGTATTAAAAAAAACCCGGTTTTTAGAGTTTCAAATTCAAAACCGCGCGGTTTTCTCAAATTTTTTCTTGTTTTTTATTCTAGTACGGGGCATAGCTACAGCTATACTCATTAATAATTTTTTTTGTTTTTGTGTTTCAGATAAGTAGAAGAGCCAAAATGGATAACACCGTCTAGGTCCAATTTTTCGGGAGGGTCAACTTCAGCGTCATTTTTAAAATTATTAATATAAAAAAAAAAAATCATTTTTGTATTTAAAAGAAGTTAAATAAAAAGCCTAAAAAAATTAAATTTCGTTATTCATTTTTTTATTGTAAAAGAAAAATCCTGAAAATACCCTACATTTTCGAGCTCAAGACCATCGGTACCCCTTAAAGGGGATGGGGGTAGTGTGGTGTGGTATAGCCAGAAGATAAGTGAAATTCTAGCTCATAATCAAGCTCAGACAACTTGTACAAGTCGCGAAAATTTATTTTCATATTCATCAAGAAAAAAACGCGCTATTTGGTGAGATTTGCAGGCAGCAGGCTTCATTTACTCGTTTTTTTTTATCTAAATATATGGTCAACGTAAACTCCAACAATGAGCATTCCAGGAAAATATTTTTTTTTTTGTTTTGTGATTCATTTGGAAAGAGTTCCATGCCTCCAAAAGCACCCGTTACATGTGTGCATATAAATACTTATTCATGATTCCACATAAAATGAAATACAGTTTCCACTTTTGCCTCGGGCCCATACTGTGTTATGTGAGTGAAATGCATAAAATATGTGAAGGAATTTATCATATTGGTTTAATACCTGCAAAAACTTACTTATTTCTGTTACATTATGTTATGTATCAAAAGTATGTACGAGCGTTTGTATGTGCGAGCATTATCGTTTTCACGTTTTAATTGCACTGCCTTGTTGTAGAAGTGTAAGTTCACATACATGTCTATAGAAGCATATGCATATATAATATGATATGTAGATGTGAATAAATACTCCCATGCACTCATATTGTCTTTGCTGCTGCAAAATTGATTATTCAATTGTTCAAAATGCTACACTATGGTTGAGTTTTGCTGCCCACTGAATTATTAACTCTGTGGATTTAAATGGATTTGCATAGCAAGATTCAAGGTTACTTATCGGTAATACTGTCACAAATTCTTGCTCACATATATGCAGGTAAATATTTAATGTCAAAAAAGCTATTTGGGATTTGCTTAATAAGTTTTTCAAGGGCACAACTAAGATTTTGAGACAGGAACAAATATTGACTGCTATTTTCTGGTGGTTCCAATGGAACTGGGTTGAAAAAAAAAAATAAAAAAATATAATAAAACCAGAAATGGTTTTGCCCATGTTAATGCTTCAAGCTTTGGGATCATCAATGAAAAGAAACTAAACAAAGCATAGGAGTAAAGCACCTGGAAATAACACAAAAATACAAGGTGGTTCAATAAAACCGCAGATTTTCTTTCACAAATGAAATACAAAAAAAATATTGGCACTCTTTTTATTTCACCATGCTTTTTTAGTATAGGATTATTCAATAGGTGCGCTTCAACTTTTTCATTTGTAAACTTCATTAGTATACATTTCATCATGGAACGCTACACACTTGAACAACGATTGCAAATCGTGCAAATTTTTTATGAAAATAATCGTTCTGTTGCTGCTACTTTAAGAGCATTACGGCCATTTTACGGTCCATTTAACAAGCCGTCCCGTTTTGGGGTTATGTGAAGTCATTGGTCTACAGTAACAAGCCGGCGACGATTTGTGAGCTCAGAGCCAATATTGAAAGCGAAATTGCTGGAATTTCGGCCGATTTATGCAAAAGAGTGGTCGAAAATTGGGTTCAACGATTGGACTTCGTAAAGCGTGCACGCGGTGGTCATGCAAAAGAAATCGAATTTCATACTTAAATGTATATGTTCAAACTCGATAATAAAAAAAAATTAGTTAAAAAAGTCAAACCGTTTGTGTTTTATTCAAAAAAGTTCAAAAGTTGAAGCGCTCTTACTGAAAACCCCTAATTTATGTACGAAATACGATATGCGCCAAATGCTCACCACGACTACTCTACGAAGCTGGACACTGGACACAAGATTGGACGGTCACAGTTAGATCCTGCTACAGGGACCTTCACTGCTTACTAGGGCGGGTCGATTTAAAAATCGCTCATTGCTCTGTGAAAATCGTATTCTAGGGATCAAAATAAGAAACTATGCCGAAGGAACCAAACCTCTAAAACGAATTCTGATGTCCCCCAATTTGGGTCGAACGAAAAATCCCACTTTGACCCATTTAGAGTGCTCCAATCGAGTCCAAATGTATGACCGACCCCCACTAACTTTGGACGGCCGATCCACCCATGCCAGTGGCACAGCCCCTGGAACTCCCCTGTGGGGTTCCCCATACAATCATTTCAAAATATTACCATTTTTGGCCTTTACATGAGAAAAGAAACTAAAAAGTTCGACCCAAATTGGGGGACATCAGAATTCGTTTTAGAGGTATGGTTCCTTCGGCAAAGTTTCTTATTTTGATCCCAAGAATATGATTTTCACAGAGCAATGGGCGATTTTTTTGCCTCCCCACAAAATAATCTAAAAGTTCGACCCAAATTGGGGGACATCAGAATTCTTTTTAGAGGTATGGTTCCTTCGGCAAAGTTTCTTATTTTGATCCCTAGAATATGATTTTCACAGAAAAATGGGCGATTTTTTTGCCTCCACACAAATCGACCCGGCCTACTGCTTACGGTACGTTTTCCAACGAGAGCCGAATGGAGGAAAGGGACAGGATTGGCAGATTTGATGTCGAAATCTACAGTGACGGTTTTAAGATGAACTGTGGTGTCGGAGCTGACCTCTGTTCAGAACCGCTCAACTTATCCATATCAATTCGGCCTCCTGACTATGCCAGCGTGTTCCAAGCGGAACTATTAGCAATCAGGGAAGCTTGCAAAGCACTGAAACACTACAAAGAAATTGGTGCAAGAGTAGCTATCTTTTCAGACGCTCAAGCAGCTATAAAGACTTTATACTCCAACTCCATTTCATCTAAACAAGTTTCACAGTATAGAGAGGAACTAGAACTGCTTGGTCATTGGCTTCAACTTACTCTGATATGGGTTCCCGGCGGACACAGGAATGTAGAGGGTAATGAGAAAGCATACGAGTTAGCAAGAAAAGGTTCGGCACTAGCCATAGCAGAGGCGGTGGTAGTTGCTACCCCATTCATTACAATAAAAACATCCATTGCTTGTCCCCAAACGTTAGTTTCATCTTTAGAAAAGATTGCCACCAATCAAGCCTCCAAGTACTTGAAATTTTACCTTAACGCGATTTTTGAATGATAGTGGCCAAAATGATTGTTCGAGAAAGCTGAATTAATTAGAAAACGAGGATGGTTGTTGTTGTTGTTGTTTTAGCAATATAAACATTTCCCGTACATCGATATAGAATTCTGGTTGAGTGACAGTCCTATTTCTTCAAGAATCGGGACTGTGCTGCTTGTCATAAATTTAAAATTAATTTGATGAGTCTAATTTTACTCACTCCAATAATAATTTATAGTTTACATCGGTAGAATGTTTTTAAATAATTTCTAAGTTTTTTTTCTTAAGTTGACTGACTTCATTTCAGGTAGTTTTAGATATGCACAGAGCAAAAAGTACCTAATAAAATTAATAAGATTGTCTTCATGAGCAGTTTTTGGACTCAGGGGTAGTCAAAACGTGTGAAACGAAAAAAATATCATGTGAAATTCTCTTTGGTTGGTTAAGAAATTCTTATTGATATTATTAAGTGCAATTTCTTCTTCATTTTGTAGCAATTCTTTTTGAACGTGTTATTTATACGAAAATCTTCTCATTTCCTTTCAAAATTTCTGAGAAAAAATGGCGAAAAATGAAAGGAGGAAAACTTCTTATTTTTTGAAGGTATGTTTATGAATATTTTTATAAAGAAAACTTATTAATTAGATTTTCAAAACTTAACTATCGGTTTGCAAAACTCAAAATGTTTTGTTTCGTATTTTCTAGTAATTGGCATACATGAATCTATTTATGTTCGTATGTAAATATATTCATGTCAGTGTAATGCTTACTTATGTAGCACAACATAACGGTTCCTTGCATTCCTTTTTTATTTCTATGAAAGTGGAAAATGCTTATTATATTTTCAGTTTCAGTTTAACAAGTAAAGAGTGTGGACCAAAGTGCTAATTTTTCAGTGTAATTCGGAAACTATAGAACGAAGGTTTTGGCTACATCACAACTGCAGTTCATGGGAACAGGTGATAACGTACTGGAAAGTCACATGGAAGACTAGAGTTGCAGAAAAAACGTTTCCTTAGCTCTTTAAGGATTAACCGCGATATAGTGACTATAATGGTTATGATCTCGTATGTATCTGATAATATTAATTTCTTCACTAGATCGAAATAGACTCTGAAAGCTTTTACCCAGGCAAGGGAAACTTATTGTTTCTAAAATTGGAATCTTTTTATACATTTGAAAAAGAAATAAAGGACCGCCCTTCCAGAGAGTTATATTTAATACACCATCAAGACGGTTTTTTTGGTTTCATCTTAATTGCTCCAATTTATTTTAATTATTATTTGTATAAATACTAAAGATTGCATTACCACAATTCTTCTGCATGCATTACTGCCTCTTCAACAAAACCGACAAATCTACTATAGCCGATGCTTAAAATGATTTTGTCACTCTCGTAGCTGCAACGAATGATATTCAACATAAAGTTATGGACATTATTAATCAATTTGCTGAAAGAAAAGAGAAATGTCAACCCAGAATAATTGCAGTTGGAACTGATATTACGTGTGTTTCCGAATTTTATATTTGTTGCGATGGCATAAAATGGAAATACTTATGGCCATTTAGATTCGAGGCTGCACACCAACTGCGTAAAGAGTATGCCAGAAACATTTTCTCTAGAACAAACATTTCAGTAACTCTGGCTATTAAATCTTCGCTGAGCTTCGCAAATTATTTATTGAAAAACGATTTTTTTCAAGAAGAATATATACCTATTTAGAAGTATTGAAAATATTAAACAAGAAAATAGTACACACTTATCTTCATTAGTGTCTGATTTAAACTTGTACAAAACAACAAGGGTACTTTTTTTCAGGCCATTGCATTTCACATTTTTCATACAGTAACAGTCTCTCAGAGCGATAATATAAATATTTATGAAATAATTAATTTTTTAGTAAAAAATAATAATGTCACGGTTTGCGTAAAAAAATGGGAAATTATAAGTTTTTCACAAAAATATCAATCGTATTTAATAGGCAATTCCAGCAATGTATATAAAATAGTAAACTTTAAAGAACCTACACATTTTTATGACCTAAATAATGGACTTAAAGTATTAAGGTTGTAAAATATTGGCACTAAATGTATTTAAAACAAATAATATTTTTGTATTTATAATAATACGTAATAGAGTATTTTTCATGCCGCTCCGTGAATAGGGTCTCGAGATAGAGACCAAAACGTGGACCCTAGAATGTGTTTGTACAATATGGATATCAAATTGAAGCTGTTAGTGAATGCTTTAGTACAGAGTATTTTTCATGCCGCTCCGTGACTAGAGTCTCGAGATAGAGACCAAAACGTGGACCCTAGAATGTGTTCGTACAATATGGATATCAAATGGAAGCTGTTGGTGAATGCTTTAGTTCAGAGTATTTTTCATGCCGCTCCGTGAATAGGGTCTCGAGATAGAGACCAAAACGTGGACCCTAGAATGTGTTTGTACAATATGGATATCAAATGGAAGCTGTTGGTGAATGCTTTAGTACAGAGTATTTTTCATGCCGCTCCGTGACTGGGGTCTCGAGATATAGGTCAAAACGTGGACCCGGGTAACCTTTGGTTGTGTATGTACAATATGGGTATCAAATGAAAGCTGTTTATAAGTGCTTTAGTACGGGGTAATTTTCATACCTATTGATGACTAGGGTCTCGAAATATATGCCAAAACGTGGACCCGCCGTGTCTTTGCACCGAATTTAACCAAACTTACACACATTGTTAAGTAGGTATTGAAGATGGTTTCGGTATAGTTTGGATACCTATTGGTAGATAGGGTCTCGAGATATAGGTCAAAACGTGGACCAGGGTAACCTTCGGATGTGTATGTACAATATGGGTATCAAATGGAAGCTGTTGGTGAATGCTTTAGTACAGAGTATTTTTCATGCCGCTCCGTGACTGGGGTCTCGAGATATAGGTCAAAACGTGGACCCGGGTAACCTTTGGTTGTGTATGTACAATATGGGTATCAAATGAAAGCTGTTGATAAGTGCTTTAATACGGCGTAATTTTCATACCTATTGATGACTAGGGTCTCGAAATATATGCCAAAACGTGGACCCGCCGTGTCTTTGCACCAAATTAAACCAAACTTACACACATTGTTAAGTAAGTATTGAAAATGGGTTTCGTAAAGTTTGGTTGTAATTCGGAACACTGGCAACGCGTACAGCGTTCTTTTGAACCAGCCATAATGTCGTTTACTTTTTTAACGCTTGGGGCGGAGCTGCACTGTCAAATTGACAGTGTGAGTTACAATGTGTCAATATTTCTTTCTGATTTGGATGCCATAAGGAGAAGAGGAAGTGCAAAGTGTAAAAATTTTTTGTGAATTTTTTTGTGAATTTTTTTGTGAATTTTTTTGGATTGGATTTTGGAACAGTGAATAATTTCTTACGAAATTTGAGAATTTAATGTGAAATCCGAATGTTCAAATGAAATTATGTGTTCGTGGAAAAAAAATTTTTTTTCGTTTTTTTTTTTTGAAAAATATAAATGGATAATGGTTAAAAAAGCTCCAATGCTTAATAAAACATATAAATTGAAACGAAAAATTCATGGATGATCAGGAAAAAAGACGATTGTTTCTTAGTTATTAATTTGCGTTGATTTGAAATTTAAAAACAATCTTCTTTTTCCTGATTTTCAATTTATATTTTATATGTACTCAAAAACAAATAGAAAAACAAAAAATATTGTTTATGCCAAAGCGCTTGAATAAAGAATAAAAAAATATATAATATGAAAACCATATCTTTTCTGTTCTAAACCATATCTATTTTATTTTAGTGTGCCCAGCGAAGCGGGCCGGGTTTGCTAGTTATTTTATAAATAAACTGAAATTTTATTTTTTGTTTAGGTATCTATAGGGTTAAATAAATAAAAGGTACTCCATTTATGATTAAAATATCAATAAGATCTTCTCAATAACTTGTACTTGTGATATCTCTTTGGATATATAAATAAGAACATCTTATCGGTAATATATGACACCTCTATAGATATATCAAAGAGAATCTCTTATAATTTTTCGATGATATATCTTTCAAGAATTTAAGAAGTTTTTCTCTACAAATATATGAAGAGCTTCTTCTTGAAGAAAATCCATAGAGATAATAGGACTATGAATAAGTTCGTGCGGTTTTACAACAGATGGCGTAACTTGATTATTATTCCATCGATCCACATTTCCAAACATTCATTGGAGAGCTACTGTCGTAAGGCACAAACGTCAGTATAAGTTTTTTATTTCAAGCGTAAACAACAATATTTTTACCACACTTGAAAATGTCGAATTTCGTGCCAAATAATGTGTTTTTGCGGGGAATTGTTTAATATGAAGAAAAAAGCAGCCGAAAGTCATCGTATCTTGGTGGAAGTTTATGGTGAGCATGCTCTAGCTGAGCGAACGTGCCAGAAGTGGTTTGCACGCTTTAAAAGTGGTGATTTTGGCTTGGAAGACGAAGAACGCGAGGGTGCGCCGCCAAAGTTCATGGATACCGAATTGGAGGAATTGCTCGATCAAGATCCGGCTCAAACGCAAGAAGAGGTTGCAGAAACTTTGGGAGTTGATCAATCAACCATTTCCAAACGTTTAAAAGCCATGGGAATGATCCGAAAGGTAGGCCATTGGGTGCCGTATGAATTGAAGCCAAGAGACGTTGAACGCCGTTTTATGGCATGCGAACAACTGCTTCAACGGCACAAAAGAAAGGGTTTTTTGCATCGAATTGTGACTGGCGATGAAAAGTGGGTCCATTACGACAATCCAAAACGTCGGGCAACGTATGGATACCCTGGCCATGCTTCAACATCGACGTCGGCGCAGAATATTCATGGCCTGAAGGTTATGCTGTGTATCTGGTGGGACCAGCTGGGTGTTGTGTATTATGAGCTACTGAAACCGAATGAAACGATTACGGGGGATGTCTACCGACGACAATTGATGCGTTTGAGCCGAGCACTGCGAGAAAAACGGCCGCAATACGCCGATAGACACGACAAAGTTATTTTGCAACATGACAATGCTCGGCCACATGTTGCACAAGTGGTCAAAACATACTTAGAAACGCTCAAATGTTATGTCCTACCCCACCCGCCGTATAGTCCAGACCTTGCGCCATCCGATTACTATCTCTTCCGATCGATGCAACATGGCCTGGCTGACCAGCACTTCCGTAATTACGATGAAGTCAAAAAATGGATCGATTCGTGGATTGCGGCAAAACCGACCGAATTTTTCACAAAGGGAATCCGTGAATTGCCAGAAAGATGGGAAAAAGTAGTAGTAAGCGATGGACAATACTTTGAATATTAAATTTGTAACCATTTTACGTCAATAAAGTTTCAAATTTCGAAAAAAAACCGCACGAACTTATTCATAGTCCTATTATCATATCATTTTTGATCTATTTTATTAGGTGATTTTGGCTCTGTGTGAGCAAATCAACTTAAAATTTTTAAAAATATAAATGTTAAATAAATAATATATGTTAATAAAAATTTGTATGAAAGTACGTACTCGAATGTTATTGCATTCAGTGAAACTGAACAATAATACAAAGTTTGGCGATAATACAGAAAATTGCCGGGTACAGCATATCGGACTTGTTGAGCTGCGTATCATTTTTACTTCTTTACATTTTTTAAATGTTTTAGCATTTATAGCAAATTTATGTTTGCACACATATATACATTGGGGGCATCTTTGGGTTTTCATTTCGAGTTAAAAATAAAATGTCTTCATTGTGATGTATTTGTGTTTATTAGTAAGATATGTGATTTAAATATGTAGTTCAATTAGTTCAGTCGCGACCTTGTTTTTCATTTTGTTCAATTTCCAAAGTTTATTATAAAAATAAGCATTTTGGTTTTTAGTATCTAAATTAGAAATCTATAGATAGTTCAAAGGCAGCAGCTAACAAAAGTTTTCTTATCTGAGTGCCATGCAAATGAAAATTCACCAACACAGTTGTAGCTCGTAGGAGTAGCTTGAAAACGCTGGAGTATGCGACAATTTGATTTTTCCCACGAAGCCGTGCCAGCAGTTGGTTTTCAATTTCCATTACTTTCATAACTACTTACATATGGGAGAAATTCCATATTCCCCCAATTCCCCATTTTATATGCAAGAAGAGTCTATAATGCCTCATACATAAGTACTACCTTAATATGTATATTCATACTTAGACATGTCAGAGTACGACGCATTGCTGCAAAACACAAACTTTTACACATTTCCTTTTCCCCGCTTGACCAACAATTTCCACTGGCTGTGTTTCACCAACAGTTGTGTGTTATTTTATGGTATGTAGTTGCGACCCATCCACTCGCTTGATCCATTGCCCTTATGTGCCTTTGTTTGTTCATACATTTCGGTTGGCTCTGGTTTGGGACCCTGTCACTGTACCAACAAACTCATCCAGTCGCATGAATTTCACTTTTGGTGAGAAAACACGTTTGCTCTTTACTTTCCCCAAATACCTACTATTTTTGTGGTGACGCATGGGTCAAAAGTATGATGATTTTATTTATGGATATGTATGAGGCAGAATTGGGTTATCATATCCACCTTGTGCGTACTAGATAGGAAAAATATGAATCAATGAGAAATATGCATTTGGAGCTCAGAATAAATTTCATTTCGGACATTGTGAACCAGTTTGGTAGTGCCTAAATTATCACTAGTTGAAAGGAGACAAGAATAATACAAATTATGAAAGGCTATAGAGGTTAGTTTTTTTCGGTAATTCCTTGTAATAGCTTTTCTAATTTATTTTCTTAATTGTGTGTGTATTACGAGTGTATTTCTGTCATGGATAAGATCCTCACAAAAAACTAAGTTCTCGCTGTTTTTTGGTTACAAGTGAATCATTGAAAGTATTGCCCATCGCTGGCTATTACTTTTTCCCATCTTTCTGGTGGATCTCGTATATCGTCGCGGTAAAACTGTTCATTTTTTGAGGCTATCCATGGATCAAGCCATTTTTTGATGTCTGAATGATGTTTGAATGGAACTGCTAGTCAGCTAGACCATGTGCCATCGATCGGAACAGGTGATAATCGGACAGCGCAATACCTGGAGAATATGGTGGGAGGGATAGGGTTTCCCATTTCAGTGTTTCCAGATAGGTTCTAACGGGTTTGGCAACGTGAGGCTGAGCATTGTCATTTTGTAGAATCACTTTTCCCTGCCTCTCCGCGTATTGCGGCCGCTTCTTGCGCAGTGCTCGGCTCAATCGCATCAATTGAAGTCGATACCGATCCCCAGTGATGGTCCCACCAAATATATAGTACAACCTTCGCAGCGTGAATATTCGGCCGAGGCGACGACGTAGAAGCGTGACCGGGCAGTCCCCATGACTTTCTTTTCTTTGGATTGCCGTAATGAATCCATTTTTCATCACCCGTCAAGATGCGATGAAGAAAACCCTTCCTGTTTTGCCGCTGGAGCAGTTGTTCACAGGCGAAAAAACGATGTTCAACATCCCTTGGTTTTAACTCATAAGGAACCCAAGTCCCTTGTTTCTGAATCATTCCCAAAGTATGCAATCGCTTGGAAATAGATTGGCGGTTTACTGTTAACACTGAAGCAAGCTCTTTTTGCGTTAGACACGGATCCTCATTGAACAATCATTGAACAATGCCTCCAATTCAGCGTCTTCGAAGATTTTTGCCTTCCTTCACGTGGACGGTCGCCAATATTAAAATTACCGTCTTTGAAGCGACGGAACCAATCCCGGCACGTTGTTTCACTTAAAGCAGCATTTCCATAAACTTTTTGTAGCTCTTGATGCGCTTCACCCGCCGTTTTTTTTCGAATGATAGAGGAAAATTAACACTTCCCGCAATTGACGATTATTCGGCACAAAAACCAAAAGTATACAGGTATGATACGAAAACAAAATTCCCAATGTGTCGAAGCAGATTGTTTACCATATGTCTCAGCTTGGTTTATGAAGTTAAGGTTATGTTATATTAGAATCGACTAGCACAAACTGCTGGCGGCATCTATTGAACTTAGTTGCGCACCTAATATTTGTCGTTCGGAGTCGACTTAAAATAGAAGACTTAAGTCTTGTCTAGTCTCTGGTTTTAAAGACCTATCTTTATGGTGTTCGCATTAGTTTCGGCTAAAATTTTGATATAGTTTAGATAACATTCACATAAATTCGAGGAAAAGTTAAAGAAAAAAGCACGAAAAAAAATTTTTAGTTTAGTTAATTTTAATTAAGTTTGTTTTTAATATACTCGTATATGTTTAACATTTTTTCTCCCTCCAATTCTTTTGTTTTTAGAAATATTTCCTTTGCGCTCTTTAAAACAATGCATTTAAATTATACAAAGGCTGATATATATATATATATTAGGGCGGGTCGATTTAAAAATCACTCACTGCTCTGTGAAAATCGTATTCTAGGGATCAAAATAAGAAACTTTGCCGAAGAAACCATACCTCTAAAACGAATTCTGATGTCCCCCAATTTGGGTCGAACGAAAAATCTCACTTTGACCCATTAAGAGTGCTCCAATCGAGTCCAAATGTATGACCGACCCCCACTAACTTTGGACGGCCGATCCACCCATGCCAGTGGCACACCGCCTGGAACTCCCCTAGGGGGTTCCCCATACAATCATTTCAAAATATCACCATTTTTGGCCTTTACATGAGAAAAGAAACTAAAAAGTTCGACCCAAATTGGGGGAAATCAGAATTCGTTTTAGAGGTATGGTTTCTTCGGCAAAGTTTCTTATTTTGATCCCTAGAATATGATTTTCACAGAGCAATGGGCGATTTTTTTGCCTCCCCACAAGAGACACTAAAAGTTCGACCCAAATTGGGGGACATCAGAATTCGTTTTAGAGGTATGGTTCCTTCGGGAAAGTTTCTTATTTTGATCCCTAGAATATGATTTTCACAGAGCAATGGGCGATTTTTTTGCCTCCCCACAAGAGACACTAAAAGTTCGACCCAAATTGGGGGACATCAGAATTCGTTTTAGAGGTATGGTTCCTTCGGGAAAGTTTCTTATTTTGATTCCTAGAATATGATTTTCACAGAGCAATGGGCGATTTTTTTGCCTCCCCACAAATCGACCCGGCCTAATATATATGTATAATTGGCGCTTAAATTCACTTTGGGTGTTTGGCCGAGCTTATCGTCCTATTTGTGGCGTGCGTCTTGATGTTGTTACACAAATGGAGGGCTTTTTATGAGGAGCTTCTTCATGGAAGGAATACACTCGGAAGTTTAACATTGTCTGCCGAGAGGCGACCGCTATTAGAAACAACTGTTTTCATATTGGTTTTTCACGGAGATATGAACCTACGTTCTCCGAATTCCGAATGGTAGTCATGTATCAACCCATTCGCCACCGGTGGTATATAAAACAGAAAATTTGAATTCACTAGAATGCGCTTCTTTCAGAATGAGTTGCTTTTCCAGCAGGGCTAGTATGTAGTTACCTATACCTTTGTCAATGCGTGGCGCTAAGTTGCCAACGCATGCCAGTCACGACTCCCGTACCAATTTCGTTTTTTCAGTTTATTTTTGTAGGTTTGGTTTATCGTTCTTTTTACGCATTTTTCTCACTTTGGATGCGTTGTTTTCTCTGACGACAACTGCACTGACATTTTAATCTAGTTTAGTCGCCATTTTTGGTTGGCTTTGTGGACCCAAATGTACACAAATGTGTGCATGTATGTTTGCGAATCTATGTATGTATGTGTATTAAAAGCGAAAGTCGTAGAGCGTTTAAAAATGACAAAAACTATTTTGGGAAAATTGGAAGAAAATAATATTTCAATTTCCCTAAACTTTTCATTCTGCATAAGTTGATTTAGAAACAATATTTGTTTACACAATTCATAAATCTTTATGTTGTTAAGCAAATTGAGCTTATGTAAGTGTGTATGCATATACAGCTTGAGAACTAATACTTGTCGCACAAAAACACTTTGCTTACTTCTACAGAATCATTTCTCCATAACAGTTTACTTATACCGTTGCATTACCTGCTTATTTTTGAACTGCATTTCCAAGGCGAGACAACTTATGAAAATATGAAGTCCATTAAAACACTTGGTGCAAACAGAACATTTGTTCAGAGGACCTTTGCATATTTCCTCGATATGGGAATTGTGCAAATAAAGAAACTAGCACTCTTGGCGTTCGGTTGTGTTTCTTTTTCTCGCAGTCTAGTGATTACAATCTAAGTTCATCGCAGTGCTTTTATTTTTTTATTTCCTATTTATTCATCTCTTTTCCTGCACCGGTCCGTTTATTTATTTACGACCTTATATTGCTTGTCACCTTGCGGAATTCGGTAAGAAATTATGTCTCCCCCTCTCGGGGATAACCGGTTTGCCTTGCTTTCGGCAAGCCCTCAACGCAAAAGAAAGAAAGCACAAACAAAGTTGCTTCCAGCACTGCCGGCAGTTATAAAAGAAAACCCCAAATACTGAATTGCAAGTGCACTTGATACATCCTAACCCCTTAGCAAATATTCTTGCTTTGCTATTCACAAGGCACTTAAAAATGTTAGTACCGACATTATAAAAAAATTCTATCCCTTAGAAATTTACTTCTGTTTGTTAAAAATATGAATATAGCAAACAAATTTTTGCAAATTAAAGCCCTTTTTGGCATCTGCCCAGTTAAGTTTGAACTTCATAACAATCGTAGAGTTAAGGTTGTTAAAGGCACTATATTTGCACCGTGTTTAAATAACGTCTCTGAAAGTGAAATAGTTGACAATTTAAAGGATTAAGGAGTTACTTCTGTATACAAGTTTCATAAAGTCGTTGACGGCAAATCCGCACCTTCTGGAGTCATTCTATTAACCTTTGATCTTTACCACTTGCCTGAGAAAATTGAAGTGTCCTGGTATATAGTACAACAAAAGTAAGACAATTCTATCCTAAACCCATGCGGAGCAAGAGTTGTCAACTACTTGGCCATGCACTCAAACGATGCATGCAAAACACCTGTATGTATAAATTGCTCACTTCCCCCTCACGGCGATTTGTCACGCTCCCGCACCTTTTGTGCTAACTGCTCGGGTGCTCACTCATCCTCAAGCAAAGACTGCCCAAAATTCATCCAAATGAAGCAAATCATCTCAATTAAAACTGATAAAAAAATGCACTATGCGCAAAGCCATGGCTCTACACAAACAACAAATTCCACCTCAATTAAATGAGAACTCGACTCCTTTCTCCAATATAATAAAGTAATCCGCAACCAACCAACAACAAAACATTATTTCAAACCAAACTAATTTCTCAAAATCAAATCAAATTAACAATAACAACAACGAAAATCCAACAAATAATTCAAATACTCCCACAACAAACAACAAAATTTCAACAAATAGCCTAAGCACTATCGTTTTAGGCAACAACTTACTTGAAATGAACTCAGATGATAATCAAACACAACAAAGAGTGCTAATCGATAACTTTCTCGCCCAAATGATTTCTATTCCCCACGAATTCACCTCTTCTCTTTCTTCTCTTAAAACAAACTCTTCAAATTTCGCTCTTAATCCTGACTCTTCTCAAGCTACTACCTCAGAAACTAACTCTCTAAGGAGGTTTAAAAAATGAAGATAGTACAATGGAATATTAATGGTCTTCTCAACAACTATGTTGACCTTGATTTAATTTTACATGAGTACTCTCCTGAAATACATAGTTTGCTTACAAGAAACACACATTTCACATAGTAAAATAGCTCACGCTCCAAACAAATACCTTAGTTACTTTGACAATAACCCCAACAACAAAACATGCAAACAAAGTGTGGCTATGTTTGTAAAAAAATCCCTCAGCTTTAAATTTACCCCAATAGCTTCTAATATTCAGTCTGTTGCTGTAGAAGTAGATATAGGTTTTAAAATTACAATTATTACATGTTACATTCCACCTGAGCAACCATTTAGTAGTACAGAAATCATAAATTTAATAAATCCCTTTTTGGATCCTATCATCCTTCTGGGTGACTTTAATGGGTGGATTCCTCTTTGGGGGTCACCTACAACAAATAAAAGAGGCAAAATAATCGAGGATGTCATCCCTGCAAAAAATTTAGTTACTCTTAACGATGGTTACTTTACACTTTTTTCGACACATAGGAGCTTTTCGCAGCCAGATATTTCTTTTTCCTCTTCCTCTATAGCCCCAAAACTAGAATCCAAAACGTTGAGTGATCTACACAATAGTGATCACGATCCCATTATTACATCCATACCACAATTTTACACAGTTAAACCTAAACCTAAATTTATAACAGAAAGAGCTGATCGGGAAACTTTCTGTTCTAACATAACAAACCTATCAGGTAAAAAACCTGAATCACATAATGTAAACAAAGAAGCTTATACTATCAAGTCCCTCATACGTTCAGCGGCGAATATTTCTATCCCACAGACTTGCACCAAAAAGTTCCCTGCGAAACTTCCATATTGGTCAAATTTGCTCTCCATTCTGGGGAAAACTAAACAATCTTCTTGGGCGGAGTACAAACGAAATAGGTCTGACGACAAATTTGTAAAATACAAAAAAGCCAGCGCATGCTTCAGGCGCGAGTTAAAAGCATCGAAAAGACAAGCTCTAGAAACTTTTACTGCCAGCATAACACTCTCCTCTAACCCGAAAAAGATCTGGTCAGATATAAAATATCTTACTTCTTCCTGTCAGCGTAACCACATCCCTTTTATATACTCGCCAGAAGGCCCAATATATCCCCCCAAGGAAATTGCCGACAAATTTGCAATAACTTGGTCAAACTATTCACATAGTTCAAACTTTCATCCGGATTTTAGCTGTAAAAAGTCAAGTATAGTATCAAAATGTTATCACAATTCCTCACCCTCCTACGAAGCTCTTTGTTTAGAATCTCGCATGACTTTAGAAGAATTTAACTTAACTCTTTCTGCGTTGTCAGGTAAAACACCAGGTTCTGATAGAATAACGTACAATATCTTGAAAAACTTGCCATTCGCCTTGAAATTGGGCGTTGTTAATTTGTACAATTCAATATTAGAACAAGGAACATTTCCGCAATCATGGAAAATTGCTGCAATAAGCCCGATTCCTAAACCAAACTCCCTCATTTCAGATCATTGCTCGTCGTCTTGTATGACTTGCCCAGCAAAATAACCTCTTAAGTCCACATCAGTTTGCATTCCAGGGCGTTATTGATCCACTGCTTATCTTTAAAAACTCTGGCCCAACAGCAAACAGAAACCATGTTTCAGTACTTAGTATCGATTTTAAAAAGGAGTATGATAGAATTGGCTCGCACGTTGTCTTGGAAGAGCTTAGTCGCTGGAAAGTCGGAGAAAAAATATACAAAGTCATAAGATCATATTTATGTAATCGCAAATTCTTCGTGCGTGTAAACAACAATGAGTCTAACATTCTCCCACTTTTCAACGGAATACCTCAAAGGTCTCCTCTTTCTGTAATCTTGTTCATACAGGGTGGGCCATATAGCGTTTGCTTTTTGAACCACCTATTTTCTTGAGAATGGTAACACAAATGACATGTCAAATGTGTTCATAATTTACTTAAAGGTTTGACATTTACGAAATGTGACGCTACACGCTTGAACAAAATTGGGAAATATTGAAAACCTATTTCCAAAGTGGTGAGTCTTCTTCTTCCTTTCTGATTTTCACATCGGTGGCTACGTCAATAAGCAAAATTGTCGGATTTGGGGCTCAGAAAATCCACACGTTACTGTAGAGGAGCAAATGCATCAACGAGTCACTGTTTGGTGCGGTTTTTTACACGAAATCGAAGTTGCCATTCATGAAATTGGATCCCAAACCATCGAAAATGTGCTTAAAAATTGGGTTGATCGAATGGCCTACTGTAAAGCCAGTCGTGGCAGTCATTTGACCGATATTATTTTTCATTCATAAATGACAATGTTCAATCTTCAAAATAAAGAAAAAAGTTTCAAAAAATATTGATTAGTTTTTTTTTATAGCCGATTAAAAAAGTAAATTTTGCATGGCCCACCCTATAGTAGCGTTCAAAGAATTCAGCTCTATCATATCCTTAAATGCAAATATTGAACGCTTTGCTTATGCAGACGACGTGCTGATTTTCTCTAAAACTACCGATTTAACAACTAAACTCGAACTTTGGTCGAAATCATCAGGAGCAAGTATGTTTATTAACAAAAGCTCCACTTCCACATTTGTCGTAAACATAAGTGTACTTTCCCCTCAATATCCTTTTCTAACGTCACACTTCCTCACAATAATACCTTAAAAGTACTCGAAATTATATTTGATAAAAAATTAATTTTTAAGCATCATTGTGAACATATTAGAATAAGTTTATTATCAAGACTAAATATAATTAAGTACTTGTCTTCAAAACACTGTCTAGTTCATACACAAACGCTGGTAAATATATGTAACTAGAGCTTTGATGTTATCTAAGATAGACGGATTAGCTATTTACGGACATTACACATACACCCACCAACGAGTGGCGATTTACGTTTGTGTTTGTGTGATATTTAAACACTCAATATCCGCTGGTGTAGCGAAAAAGTGACAGTCCAGATGCCTAAACCTTAGCCGGATGAGAGCAGGGCAGCTGAGCAGAAGGTGCTGAGATGATTTCACCTCGACCTTGAGATAACATGATTCTAGTACGGGCGATAGCCATTGATGTTGTGAACATCATATTAAAATTGCATATGATACGGCTGAATAGTTTTTTCTTTTGACAACACCAGTCGAAATAAGTCGTTTCGAGATAAATGGGTTTAAATTTTGAGGTACAGGAGCGCGCGGACATCTCTCTACCTAGTTAATGGGCAGTAGAAGCTATAATATTGAGAATTTCCGCACGAAAATTTCACAGTATATTCTTAAGATACTATACTTCCGAAAAATCGAAAAGCCAAAAAAAGGATTTTTTGAAATTTCTAGACCAACGGGTCCCACCTTCGGGTTAATCTCAGCGAACTAGAGACAAATTATAAACACAATAATATGCATATACAGAATTTACATGTAAAACTGATATCGTCCTACTTCGCAGACAGAAGCTTAGTTAACGATATAGACTTGGGACTAGTTACCTACAATAGAAGGGGTTACTCAGGGCTTCCCTCTTGGGTCCAATTTTGAGAAACGTAACGCGCAAAGCGGAAGATTGACACACTCTATAATTCCAGACTTACCAATTTGGAGGGAACGGAAACATTTAAACTGTATATCTATCTGTCTCAGTTCTTTTCTGGTCATGGGTATTTCAGAGATTAGCTGCACCAATTTAAACATTTCAGCAATTGTTAGTATGCAATTCTGTATCGATTAAGTGGAAAGACGTGAGCACGCAAAGTTAGAATACGTGCATTTCACGGAACTCCGGAGACTGGCTGCGCTGCGACAAATGCTGTCTTCAGCTGAAAAGTGGGACACTAGAAGCAATTACATAAAATCCGTAATGATAAGACTGCGGCAAGGTTGATCAAGCTGCACGAGCCAATGACGTTGCAAGAAGTTAATGTAACTGCCATGCGAAGGAAAGCCTTCAATGTGGATCCCGCGAGGAACTGACAGGAAAGAGCGCTGGGAGTGGTTTTAGTCCGTAGGCACTTTGCGAATCGGGCATGCTTATAGCAGGGCTATACGTATCATTAAAATCTAATTTTCTTATTGGCTTGTTATATGATAATTAATGTATCTCTAAGGCAAAGAACAACTTCAAACTGTTTTTTTCAGTATAGTTATACAAGTAATCAGACGGCTTAGCTGAACTTCCTTGTTTCAAAAAAGGCTTTTGTCGCTGTTAAGTTAAAAAATTTTAGTATTTTCCTCTATCTTTCACATGAATTTTGTTTCTTGGGACATGCATTTCCTTGTAGCCCCCGCTTTGCGTACCCAGCTTTCTAACTCTATTTGGCCGTCCAGCTAATGTAATTGGATGCATTCGGAATGCATTAGCGGCAGTAAATATAACAAAAGGATAAGGGGCAGCCAATATGTACACACTCACACACACACCCACATGGATTTCACCACGTATTCTCGTATATCTAACAAAAGCGACATGTATAAAACCACAAACACATCGAAAAGGCAAGCAGCCGCATTTGCAGTGAATTTGCGCTCACATTTGTATACATATACACATACATATGCATTTACATATGTACACAGAAAGGCGCACATATACATTTTTGAACCGGTGACATTTGTGGCTTGCATAGCACGCGCGCTCCCATTCGCGTAAATCTGTTTGGCTGCGTTTATCTGTATGTGCATGTGGCTCAGCGTTCTAACTCAGGCGGTACGAAAAAAGGTCACATGTACGTGCATAAAGTATAAAAGGATGCACAAAAGGTTGAATTAAATTTGCATATGACTTGGAGTGATGGCGAGGCACTCAGGAGACAGACATGCATGTACGAGTATCTGTCCTATAGGGCTGAGTGAAGCTTAGAAAGAGGGAAATGCTTTTTCTAGGCTGCATGAATGCTCACCTGTTATAGGAAAGCGCAAAATGCAACTTTATGTTTGGTGGTCAATCGGTCAGTGTTGGTTAAAATGGTCGTTCACAATATAATATTTGGGGTGGAGTTTCACACTTTTACTTTGTGTATTTTTACTGCAGAGTTGAGTTGCTTTTACTGTAATGCTGTTGCTATTTTTGCCTTTGGCTTTACGGTTTGGTGCTTTGACTGCGTCAATATTTTTTCGTCCATTTTGTTCTACGGTCCGTTCATCTTCATTTCCCCTTTTCGTTTACCCCATTGCTTTTGTGGTCATTGTGGCTTTCATTGTTGCTCGCGTCCTTGTACACTTCGTGCTCTTCTCCATTTTTCTGCTTTTGTTTATGAGTTCGTTACTTACTCAGATCATTTTAATGTATTCAACGGGTGCTTCGTACTGCAACCAACTTATGGCTCAACCGACTCAATAAAATTTGCTCAAAATTTGCTCTAATTTACTTTGCTTTAAAATTAGGACATTAGCAGTAGGCAGACGCTATTTTGAATTTATTTTCCAATATTCTATTTTTGGCCTGAAAATAAAATTAAGGAGTTAAAAAAGAATAGTGTGACAAACAAGCTAAAAAATATTAAAGTTCATGCGGAATCGACAAGTTTCATTGGAACATTTAAATCTTTATAAAAGTTATTCGTTACATAGGCAAATATACTATTAGAGAAGTAGAGTTTTTTCATGTGGTAGGTGCGCGTCGTCGCTAGCAGATTTTATTTAATTAGAAATTCCCAATACGTAATGCTAATTGCAGCCTACGCTTGGATGTACATATGTATCGACTTTGATAGAGTTTGAAAAGGCGAGCTATACGGAGGCAGGAAAATTTCCAATTTTTTGTTTTAACTTAATGTCTTGCGAAAAATTTAATTGACTTTCGTTTTTAATCATTGCTACATCGCTGTATTTAAAATTTTAAAAATTGTCGCCAAATGGAAGGTGGAATAGTTACAATCCGTTTGGGACTTTTTCGGTGCCAACCAATTTGAGCCTTGGCCAATTTATCGACAGCACGATTCTCGAACAGATAGACAGACTTTGACCACGCCGGTTTTTTGCTGAAAATTTTGGTAGGTTTAAAATTAATAAAACTCCATTTTAGTATATTTTCATAGGGAAATAATTAAATTTAATATCACAAAATTAACATTTATTCATTACCTGTTTCGATATATTCGAATGCAAAGTCATGTAAGCGCAATTTTTCTCATTTGGATATTTCTATTGCACGTCTCATTTTGAGAAAAGTTTTTAAAGAGAGACATTATGCATTGACTTTTTCTCTCTAAAATCTTACTGAGGGAACAAAATATGCGGCTGCAAGTAACTGTAAGTTTTTGCTTTGCATTTGTCCCGTGCGTCAAAGAAGAGAAATATTTGTTATCAGTGCGTCGAAAGTTAAAATAAATACCTACTTTGGAGAGTCTGTTGAGACTTGGCACCAAATTGACTGATGAGTAAACAGCCAATGACATAGGCATACGCCATGATGGAAAGAATAATAAGATGACGCCTATCGTGGTCCCGTTACTTTGGCTCTCAGCGAATTTGACAACTAGTTACGTGATTTTAGCTCCAGTATGGCCAGATTACCATTTTCGTAACTTGATTTAGCATTTTTTTTGTTATTTAGTCTCGGAGTTTTAGTTCTTTCTTCATGACATTTTTCTAGCCTGTTATAATTAAAATGTAATGTTTATAATTTTGTATAATATACATTTTTTAATAATTATTTAAATAATTCACTCAGTTTTATTTAGCTTTACTTTTTTTTGACATCTGGTGGCATTGCCCGCGATTGCAGGTGTTGTTGGTGTTCTTCTGCTTTCGGCAGTCAAATCTCTCTCTCGCTACTGCAGTGTTGCCTAGCTTTGGATATAAAAACGCACTAAAATGCCCATTTAAAGAAAATAAAACACTAAATTTTTTTTTGAATCACTTAAAGAACTTTGTATGCATGACAAATTGTCTTTAGAATGTGCGTTTTTTTAAATAAATGTGTTATGCTTATACACAATTTAATTTATGATTTTTTTTTGTTAAGCGAAACTATTTTGTTAAGGGAACGATTTATTTGCTAAATTTGAGGTTATGTAACTAGATAAGGTACTCTTTTTGTAAAAATGTCAGTATAGTTTCTTTAGTATTTTCTGGTATTTTGTTGTTTATTTTTACAATGAATACATCTCTTGATGCCCTATGCCCCACTAAGGATTGATGGTCGGAAGAAACGAGTACACCTCTATGGTTTTAATCCGCATTCATTAAATTCAAACGCCTTTTAAAATGTGTCAAAGGTTTTCAATCTTAAGAAGAGTTGAGAGAGAGGGATATTTAATATTCTTGCATACCCTTAAAAGGAGCAAAAAATTAAATTCACACTTTCAAAATGTCAAATTTTATAAGAACCCACTAATTTTCATTAGCGCCTTCTTTTGTATAATAATACAGTTTTTTTTAACTTAAAGTTTCGGTAGCTTTAAATTAAGAAAAAGAAACAAACACGAAACTTCAAAATTTTCGCATTTTCGGTATAAAAAAGCACTAAACTTATTGCGAAGAGCAAATGGTTGGCAATACTGCATAACTTGGAAAAACGTGACATCACGTACTCTCTGATGGGCGCAATCTTCTTTCTATCATACCCTGTAAGATTCTTATCTTTAAGGAAATTGTAAGAGCAGCAAACGAAAGATGGCGTATGGACAATTGGAATTTTGTAAAATCTAAAAAGTCGAGTTCCAGTACGCCTGCTTCGATGATGTTGGATAATAAATTAACAAGTTCACCTGCTAACTTATAAGAGATATCCCTCATCTCTAAATTTTGGCGATTTGCACACCTTATCTTATGACATTTGCAAGGGGATGCTTTCTCTCAAACCGTTGTTACATACAGATGCTGATGGTCTTTCAGCTATTTTGCTTCATAATTGTCCAGCGTAAGCAATTCCTCTAGAGATTATTTTTAATAAATCTTTATCTTCGCGCACTTTCTTAAATGATTGGAAGTTTACAATCATTACACCTTTTTTTAAAAGTGGATGAAAAAATGATGTTCGTAATTATAGGCCGATTTCCAAGCTATAAATTATCTCCAAACTGTTTGAATGCATTGCAAAGGACACAATTTATTTTGCGGTGAAGTCTTTAATGAACACAAATCAACATGGTTTTGTAACTGGCCGTTCTACAGCTACTAATCTTGCTTGTTTAAGCGAATTTTGTATTTCATCGTCTTCTTAAGGGCTCCAAGTTGATTTCGTCTACACTGACTTCTCTAAGGAATTTGGCAATGTGTCGCACGAGATTTTGGTAAACAAGTTAGCTTGCTTGGGCTTTCATTGGCTTAAGTCATATTTGACGGATAGACGGTGTGTGGTAAAAATTGATGGAGTTTTATCGAACCACTTTGTTGCTATTTCAGGTGCCCCCGAAGGGAGCATCGTAAGGCCACTTCTTTTTATTATTTTTATCAATGACATAAGCAAATGTTTTACTTTCTTGCTCTTCGCGGATGATTTAAAAATCTTTTCATCTTTTAAGGACTCAGTGAATGCTAAGAAGCTTCAACTTGACTTGAACAATCTTCATCGTTGGTGCAAGAGATCGGGTCTGTCCTTGAATATTAAAAAATGTTTTAATTTAAACCATTTCAAATGATGTACTACAAAGTGTGACAGAGTTTAGGATCTTGGATATTTATTATAATATATTATTCGATATAAAATTTCCCTTCATTGGGCACATTAATTTTATACTTTCAAAATCGTGTTTGGTTCTAGGCTTCATCCGTCGCAATACAACTGAACTTTCTGATTCGTATACCTATAACCTGCTGTTAATGTCTCTTGTTCGTTCTCACCTAGAGTACGCTGTTATCGTTTGGGGACCCTACGACCAACTCTCGATTAATAGAATAGAACGCGTTCAAAAAATTTTTTTAAGCAAGCATTACGTTCTCTCCGATTTTCTTCGCCTGCTCCATTCTATAATTCTCGGCTAAAGCTAATTAATCTAGAATCTCTTGAAAAGAGAAGGACAGTCCTTTCACTTTCGTTTCTTTCCAGTGCTGTTAATGGCAACGTCGACTGTCCAGATCTCTTGAGCGGATAAGCTTTAATGTTTCCCAAAGAAGTCTTCGAAATGTTTACCCTTTTTATGGAGAAAACTTGAAGACTAAATTTGCGAGTAATGCACCCATTGAGTTAGTTTAGTTACTTAATATTTTACTTATTGGGAGGTTGAATTAGTTTTAAAGGTTTTTTTCGAAGATTTGGGGCTTTATTGTGAAAAAACGGTACAAAATATTTTATTCGAAGTATTGGCCATCGCTAGCTACAACTTTCGCCCATCTTTCGGGCAATTTCCGGATGCCGTTTCTTCAAAATTCTGGCCGCTGCTGGGCTATCCATGACTCAACCCATATTTTGGTAGCCTCGTACGAGGAGAACCGCTGGTCCGCCAAATCGAGACTCATATGCCGGAACAAATGATAATCGGAGGGAGCTATGTCTGGACTATACGGCGGGTGGGGTAACACTTCCCAGCCAAGCGTTCCAAGGTATTTTTTGACAGGTTGAGCAACATGCGGCCGAGCGTTGTCATGTTGCAAAATAACCTTGTCGTGCCTTTTTACCGTTTCCGGCCGTTTTTCTTTCAATGCCCGGCTTAAACGCATCAATTGCAGTCGGTAACGATCCCCCGTGATTGTTTCGCCCGGTTGGAGCAGCTCAAAATATACGACGCCGACCTGATCCCACCAAATGCAGAGCATGATTTTCTTGCCGTGAATATTCTGCTTGGCCGTCGACGTTGATGCGTGGCCGGGCAAACCCCATGATTTTTTGCGTTTTGGGTTATCGTAGTGGATCCATTTTTCCGCCAGTCACAACCCGATGATTTATCAACGCCCAATGATTCAGCAAGCTCTTCTTGGGTTTGGCACGAGTCCTCGTTTACCAATTCCCCCAATTCCACGTCCTCGAACTTTTTGGGCTGGCCAAGACGCTCCTTGTCTTCGGTGTGAAAATCACCACTTTTGAATCGTCGAAACCAGTACTCATATGTTGAAATCGGCGGAGTATGGTCTGGGTAGGCCTCCTGCAGCAATTCACGGGCTTGGGATGTATTTTTTTCAAATTGAAGCAGAAAAGCAAAGCTTCCCGCAAATTGGGTTTCGACGGCACGAAAGTTGACATACTCGGAGCACGAAAACACTGCGTTGTTTATACTTCAGCGAAATGACAGATACTGATAAACAAAGCCTAGGGATGAGGCTTTGTCATGAATATATATTCAGTATTGCCAACGCGATAAAGTGATAAATAGCGCCATCTGTATGTCACCTTTAAAACTAATTCAACCTCCTAATGTATTGATTGCTAATGTTATAGTCTAAAATGCACAATAGTCTAAAATTAGTTACATTGAAATATTTCCTCAGGTTTGCAGATGTCTCGATTGGTCGCGGAAACCACTTCCGTCTTTTGAACAACAATTTACCACCAATTATAAGAGTAATTAAGAGCCAGAAATTATAAGAATTAAAAAATTGCATCTCTTTGCAAAGTTTTTTCTATCTTTTAATGAACATTTAAAAAGTATATAAAATTTTTGTACTGGTTAAAATAAGTTGAAAAAAATGTTTAACATAGAAATTAGTAGAGCGCTGCAACGCTGGAGTTTCCAACTGGCGTACAAGATACAGCTCGTAATTATTATCTAAAGCAAAAAATTCAAATGGATTTCTAATTATCACGATTTTTTATTCTAGATGAACTAAGAAAACTGAGAGAAATTCCAAAATTTCAACTTTTTGGAGGTTTTAAAGAAAAAACTGCCTTTCTATAAAAAAAAATTCACTTCAACTTGGTATAAAAATCTTGAATTTTTTTTTTTTTTAATCTATTTTGTTAGTTCAAATAGAAGAGAATTTAATACTGAAGGGAACAAGCTATGATTCATTTC